>NC_089857.1:28429283-28729283 GCF_036373705.1 Amia ocellicauda
GCTTAATGAGTCTACAACTAACAGAAGAAACCACCCATTTTATTCACATCTCCACCTTTATTGTGTCACTCCCGGGCTTAAAGAATCTGTATTTCAGAGAGTTTACTTACTCTTCCAGTAAATTATTTATTGAGTAATCAAATTAATCTTGACTAGTGCTGACCATACCTCAGACTATAATGTAAATCATCTTGCCTAATTGTTCTTTGTGTAAAGCTTGCTAATGGAGTGCTGGAGCCAGCGTTCTCGGTTTGCCACCGTCTTGATGTTCTTTAAGGGGCAAATGCTGCTATTGTGGATTTTCCATTTCCTTCTCCTTTTTAAAAGAGCTGCTGGATTATAAATTAGAATCCAGTATATACAATATATATATATGGACATCCTTCATTTGCACCGTTAATATATGCTCATTGTTTGCTGACTCAAGTGTACTGACTTATGAATAATATGTGTTTGCATTATTGAACCCATATTCATTCCAAATGGTTGGTGTTTGTTTCAGTTGATCTAACTGAGTTAAGACCGGCAATGACATAATTTATGTCTGCAGCTCTATAGATATCTAATGCTCTATCTCTATATCTTCAATGGGCTCTGAGCAGGATGTTAGAAGCTTCTGAGTTCAATACAACTGTCCTTATGCAGCAGTTCAAGACTATAACAGATAACTGATACATTCAGAGTGTGACTGGTCCATCTGATGCAGAATATACACAATGCTGCATCTTCACAGTGGATTGAGTTAAAGGCAGAAGGTGACATTTTCAGCAGCCCTGCTTGTGATGCCTGAGAGGAGACTTACAGAGCACCATGCCTCACTCATCTCCCTCACCTGCTGTGCTGGCTGAACCATTGCCCAGAAACATCCTGTGTGATTTAAACAAATTGCTTACATTCAAAGAGTAGAGATTGTTACCTATACAGAGATCAAAATATTTGAAAGGAGTAGTGTCTTGAGATGTAGATGAGGCAACACACTCACAGCCCAGCTTTCCTTGCAGATACAAGTGATCCACTAAGTCATATGCAGGTATTCAGAAAGCATCTTACTGTTGGGAAATGCAAAACACCGAACAGAGCCTTGTAGTTTCATTTGAGTGTTTTAGTGTAGGTTATACTTGAAGTGTAGTGCTTGGTTTGTGCTGTTCAATTTGCTAAACTTCATATTGTTACAGGGGGGGCTCAGTGTGAAACACGTGACCAACTTCCCCTCTCGCTCAACAAGTGAGGTGGCGTACTCGCAACCCCCGTCGAATTCTCTCCCCGGGCAGGCTCAATCGGACCCCAAGACACAACAGCAGGAGGTAAGGAATAACATTGAAGCAGGTTTGATGTAACAATGCACAGGGCACAAAGGCAGTGGAAGACAAATTGCAATTGCACACAATCAGGGAAGATAACAGCCAATAAATACACAACTGAAACCCACCTTTAATATTCAGAGCACATAAAATACTAATACCTTCTCTGCAGCACTCAAATATGGGGCAATTAATCTCTTAATGACTGGCCACCCACCCCTCCAATGTCTGGGGCATAGTAGATGGCAAAGCTCTGGTGGCCACATCCACAGGGAGCCGTGCCTGCCGACCAAACATTAAGTAAAATGGAGAATAACCCGTTGTCTTGTATACAATGTTATTGTATGCTTGCATCAGTTCAGGGAGCCGCTCAGACCACTTATGGTTCTCTGCCTCCCCCAAAAACCACAACAGGGAGAGCAGGTTCTGATTGAGCCCTTTATAGGCCCCATTGCCTTGGGGATGGTAGGTAGTAGTCCTGCTCTTTCTTACCCCATACATATTGGCCAGGTCTGCCATAAGTGTTGACTCAAAATTGGCCCCTTGGTTGCTGTGGAGGCACTCGGGACAGCCGAAAGGCTGCATTACTGCCTTCCACAGTGCCTTTACTGTAGTGGGTGCCGATTGATCCCGTAAAGGCACCAACCATGTGAACCATGAAAATGGATCCACCATAACAATTACATATGGGTAAGTCATCTGTACGGCCCAAGGACAGGTGGTCTAGGGCAACTATCTTTAGGGCATAAGGAGGGGGCTCCCGCTTCCAGCAGCGCCTTTGCCCAGGAGCATTGAGGGTCCTCCCCCACCCAACGCTTCGAGTCCTCCCCCATGCCGTACCAAAAATACCTCTCCCGTAGTACGGACAAGGTTCATGCACTACTTGCATGACCGGTGGCCTCGTGTTACTGGTGGCCTCGTGTTACTGGACCCATACCTCTCTTCCGAGCACCCGAGGGGCTATACTCTGTAATACCTGTTCTCCCATGACCAAGCCTAGTCTCTGGCAAACCAGAACTGGGACCACTTGGGCAGCATCCATTGGGCTTCTGATGGCAACAAACGGGAAACCCTCCCTGGGGGATATTGCCATCTTTCCACCCAGTCTCATACTACCTGAAGTGCCTCATCCTCTTGTTGCCACCATGCCCAGGGAAACTCTTCTCTCACCGCAGAGTCTCCCCCAGCTTCCACTGGGCTTTCCCTCGCTAGAGCACACACTCGGCTGGACTCCTCAGCACCCATGGAGTGGGGCGGCGATTTTAGCATAGGTGGGGATGAAATGTCGGTAATACCCCACAAACTCCAGAAATGACTGGACCTGATGCAGAGTCGAGGGAACTGTCCAACTCTTTACGGCCACAATCTTTTCCAGGTCGGGGGCCACCCACACCTTACTTACCCGGTGCCCAAGGTACCCAACTTCCTTGTGGAACAGGCAGCACCTCAAGGCTGTAGTTTCAATCCATGCTCATGGAGGGTCCAAAATACTCATTCTAGATGGCATAAATGAGTCTCAAAATCAGGGGAATGGACAATGTCATCCAAGTAAATCAAAAGAGAAGTATTTACCTGATCGCCGAGGCACCTCTGCATCAGGCGCTGGAAGGTGGCTGGGGCATTGCAAAGGGCATTCTTTCAAACTCATAAAGCTCTATAGGGGTTGTAAAAGTAGATTTTTCCCCCCTATCTCGTGGATCTACTGCGACCTGCCAGCATCTACTTGCGAGGGCAATGGTCGAGTACCACTCGCCCCCGGTCAAGCTAGTTAGCAATTCCTCTATGCGGGGGAGAGGATAGGCATCTTTATGAGTGACTTAATTTAAATTGGCGGTAATCGATGCAGAAACACAGGGACCCGTCTTTTTAACTAGCACGACAGTGGCAGCCCAGGGACCACTGCTCTCGGTGTTCACACCCTGGCTCCTCATCTGCTGGATCAACCCCTGTAATTCTTTGTACATTGCAGGAGGCACTGGATGATAGTCCTCTCATGATGGAGGGGCAGCTCCGGTGGGGATGTAATGGAAAACAGCCTCTGTTCGACCAAAGTCCTCCTCGTGGGTGGCAAAAACGCACCACCAATGACGCAGCAGTGCCTCCATCCAGTCTTGTTGTTCATAGGATAACCCTGCCATCTCACCAACCCATTCCAATGGATCTTCTGCCACCATTGATAATAGTGTAGAGCTGGCTTGCCGTTTCATTGGAGGGGGACATTGGTGGTATGCATGTCCTTCTTGACCACCTTGCAGGCAGGTGGCTGCCCCTGCTCTGTCCAGTGAGGCTCGGTTGAGTTCGGAGGCACCTGGCCTTCGGAGGGAACTGCAGTCACCAGTTGTGAAACATGACCAACTACGCCACCTCAATTGAGCAAGAGGGGAACTCTCAACCCCCTTCAAATTCTCTCTGGGCAGGCTCGATCAGACCCCAAGACAACAGCAGGAGGTAAAGAATAATATTTTATTTAAGCAGGTTTGATGTAACATGCACAGGGGACAAATGGCAATTATAATCAGGGAAGATAACAGGCAATAAATACACCAGCTAAAACCCACCTTTAATATTCAGGGCGCATAAGAATAAAATACCCCAACCTAAAGAACTAAAAGGACCTAATAAAACACTATCAATATAAAACTAATCTTCCCATACTTTAAACATTCACACTAAGCAGCAACAGGTCAGGTATCAGCCACCCCACAAACCACCTACACACAAGTGAGATGCCTGCTCTGGGATGCAATTTCTCTTCGGTTCCTCCAGGGCCAGTAGCTGTTTTGGGCCAAGCAGAAGCTCAGACCGGCTCGGCACTGATTCTAGGATAGATACAGGTCAGTTGTAGTCAGAAAACAGTCTGCAAAATAAGCAAATATGGATGTCCTTTCCTTTTCTATTATAGGTTATAAATCCCAGGACAGCCACCACAGGAGGGTGAGGGAGGGCAGCAACAGTTAAACAATGCAATTGCAATTTCAGTCCTGGTTCCAAAAGGACTCCTACCGTCCTTTACCACTTTCCGCGGTTTTCAAAATAAAGTGCACTAAGTGCGGTGTTTAAATCTATTATATCAATCTCTTTTCCAGCTACAGGGAAACAAAGTACTTATCCATGCTGGGCAGGTCCATCTTTCTTCCACAGACTCCAAACGTCACGTCTCTGGTCCACTGTTAGTCAGGTTCCATGGCTCTTCCTTCAATACAGGTCCCCGGCATCTGTTGCTTCACTGTCCAATCCCCCACTCCTTCCTCCAGCACATGCTTGCATCTCAAAGTGCAGTGCTCTCACTGGCTCTGCTGATGGTGTGTCTCTGGGTCCCTAGTGAACCGAGCTTCCTGCTTTTATAGGCAGAACAATAGGGTCATGGGTGCAGGTGATGGTAATCAAGGAGGTGATGCGGGGAAGTCCATGTGGGAATGTGGCCTGGCGGCATATGGTTGGCTATTAACTTAAATAACACAAGTGAAGCAGGAAACCAATTCAAAAACAATTAAGGATACCAAAACAAGGTTGTTAATAAGTGGAAAGAACAAAGAGAAACCTAACCCTAAACCATAAATTAATATAATTTAGAGCACTCAATAATAATTGCTGAAGAAGGAACCAACAAACAATAATTAAATAATACGTGATTAAGGCCAGTCACGCCCCGCTTGTGACTGTAAATGAAGAACAGTACAGTACCAGTGAAATCCGAAGACTGAGAAACAAATATCTCAGTTCATTCTTCATCAGCTCAGATCCCCACGATTGCATTTATCCCACAAAACTATTGAGGAACCAGTTAATAGGATCAAAGCTGCTTATCTCAACAGGAAATGCTGCTACAAGATGGTAGTGAGCTCCTTTCCATTAGGAGGCTGGTGAAGTGGTTGTAACTCAAACTGTGAGCAGCCTCTAGCTTCCCCTCCTCGTTTAGTTGGTTCATTAACACAGAAGTTTGCTCTTTGTTGTCTAGTTGTCTTTCTCGGGATGCTAAACTTTTTTCTGCTGTGTAGACCTGAACTTAACAAGAAAATAACCAGAAAAGCCCTAGTGCAGCGAACTGTCTACTCTGTTACCAGGAGACTTTTTGCTGACATGGCAAAGCAGTAAAAAAAATCGGGCCTGGTCATTTGTCCATGTCACACAGTGAAACTGGGTGATGCATAGAAAACTAGTGGGACTTCATGTGCACGTTTTTAACCCTCTGTGGTTCTGAAATACACACTTGTAACTTTGCATGCACACATGACTTGACCTCTGCATTTGTGTTCTTTGATTTGCATGCATTTTGACCTCCCTTTTTGTCACTTTTACCTCAACAGTTGTGTTTTGTCTTCTCTATTTTTGTTGTTAGTTCTTCTGCACTGCCAATTCCATGTCAGTAGGCAATTTATATGGATAGATAATTATTGGCACCATGATTTTGAAGCAAACTTCCAGGGCTTAGGTAGCCTGCAAATAAATTGAATTAGTGGTAAAATATGAAAACTGTGGTAAGGAGTGACTCTCTTCCACACTGATGCTTTACTGATGCCAACCTCCCTGAGAAATAAAAGTAAAGATAATGTAGAATGATGGGAGCTTTTTTGTATTAATTTTAGATTTGCAATTGTTGCTGTCAGAAGCCAGAGAAAGGGTTACAATGACTTACAGTTTTTCCCAGTCAGTTTTTCAGCACTAGCAAGGATTTAAAGCTGGCTTACCTCGTTAAAATACAATACCCAGATTTTTTTGTCTTTCTCCTTAAACCCTGTCTTAACATCTTTTAGTAAGCTTAAGCCCACTCTAAGCTTTTTTCTGCAGTAACAGAATTTTTAATTAAAAAATAAGCACTCACAATGAATTTTCAGCAGCAGTGTGCTTAAATCTATGTCCCATCACACCAGCTCTTGCAGGTTGCGCTCTGGCTGTGAAAGCGCTTCGGAGGGTGGGGGTGCAATAGGGGGAGCCCCCAGCTGATGCAGATTCTGTTACTCCCGCTCTCTGTTTCTTCCATCCAAAGGTTTAATTCTCACCTGAGGGAAGCCTAGGCATTAGCTGTTTGCTAATTTGAGGAATTTCAATACCTGGCTATCTTGATGTCAATATAGTCTTGCCAGTAGTTGTGCAGTCTGCCTGTGAGTGGGTGTGTGTGCATACCTGCCCCTCATTCACTTAATCTTCAGCAAAAATAATCTTACTCAGTTTGGTCTCAAAAATCCATATCTAAATCAGCACTACAGAAAGAAAGGAAAAAAGTAACATTCTCACATTTTCAGAGTATGCATTACATTACATAAAGATCCATTTAATCATAGTTTAACCTGCACATTAGCATCTCTCTTCATATCTCAAGGTCAATTGTTGTATATTCATTTGATTAATATTCTTCATGAACGGATGCAATCAAGGTAGCTTTCCTACAGATCAGATGAGCTAGTATCCATTGGGGTTATCGAGCAAAATACCTAATTTGTATTGGGCGTATAAAGATGCATATATGCTCCTCTAAAACACAAAAGTGTGTGTTCTTTAAATAAAATACATCAAAATGAAATATTAAAATTCACACACAAATCATTGCTGTGTTAATTAAATCAATGGAAAGCGAACAAAACAGAAGATTAAAAGCTCACAAAAGGAAATTAAATTAAATATTTAAAATTAATATTTTTACCTTATTCCTCCTGCCAAGAGTGCTAAGGAAAATTCCAAAAACATGCTTGTTTTTAGTTTTTATCTTCATGAATAGACATAAATGATGGAGTTTGTAATGCTTCACTTGCCATGAGAGACATATCATTCATGCACAATAAAATACAATTTTATAAATGAGGGAGCTAGATAGCCAGCAGTCCTGATTGAATTGTTGAAATTGGCTAAAGGACACTTACCGCATAAGTAGTTATGAATGTCTTGTCGAAATTGAATTTATATGCTCCGGGATATTAATCATTTACATTCATAATTAGGAACTGTAAAATTAAGCATTACGCAAATTCATTACGTTATATATTTTGTGCAACTTAAAAGAGCCATATTGACTTTCTGGTCCACACAAATATTTGCCATTTACATTTGGTTAAATATTTGATATAGTTACAGCCTGGTACCTGGTGGCTTAGTTTAAATCAAAGGGAAGAAGACTTAAAATAAAAAAGTATTCCGCGTAACAGCCTTCTCTGTTTGCACAGCTCAGAAACCCGTGGATTGGCGATTGAATTATTGATCCCAGTGATAGATTTATAGTTGTATTTAAAAGGATTAAGTGAATCATCGTCAGTTAGGTGCTTATCTGTAGTTAAAGTAGGGAGTTGGTGTGGGGTAATCACAGCGCTGTGTGACTGCATTGTTCTCTCTGCTGATAACAGATTTCTTCAAAAGTGCTTTAGATCGTGCTATCAGGGCTGGATTTACATTTTGAGCAGTTCATCTTGTGTCATACAGATACTCTCCCTAAACACTGGTGCAGTTCAAGGCCTGCCAAGTGGATTGAAGACAGAAAGAAGTGAGATGGGCCCTGTTTAGTTAAGCCCTAATACTAGTTATTGGTGTTTTTTGCTACACACTGTGAAACATTGTTACATTTATCTTTCCCCTTTGCATTCACCCTACAAGTATGTATCCACTGAAAGTTTCTGTTGTGGCAGATTCCATAAAATGTAATTTATGTTGTAATTTCCTTGATGCCAGGGCACAACTTCAGTGTTATGTTCAGAACATCTTTCTTAAATATTTTTCAGGGCGACTTACAATTCTTACAATACATCACATTATTTTTACATACAATTACCCATTTATACAGCTGGGTTGTTACTGTAGAAATTTGGGGAAAGTACCTGGATTAAACCCAAAACCATCTGCTCAGAACTCTAGAGCTCTTAACACTACGCTGCACTCCTGCCCAGTGACGTTCAAACCACCACACCAATGTGTCAAAGCAACAGCAAAAGAGAAGGCCTGACTTTGTCTAATTTCTGGAATCCAGTACAGAATTTAAGGATTCTCCCCATTAACCTTTAAAATAGGTTTTACTGTTCATGAAACTATCAATGGCAAACTAAGCTGTCACGCAGATAAATCTGATTGAGAGGCACTGAATCCAACAAAAGGCATTGCTTATATTGTACAGAAACGTCTGTATGTCTACTTGAAGTGTTATTTCTCATAACTCTACAGGCTCTTGGCAGACGTGAAATAAGATTTTGTTCGATGTGGCCTTATAGTCAAGAGAGGGACAGATGTTTCTAAGGAATAGACCTGTGTTGTCATTGAGTTGCAGTGTTCATAATCTTGCTTATTTACATCTCTCTATAAGGAAATCTAAGTAAGACAATTGCAGTCCCTCTTGTGTGATGACTGCATGGTAGAAATGGAGAGGGAGGATGAGAATGAACCATGCAGGGTATAAACTACAATATGTATACATATAATCCACTTATTAAACAGGGGAAATCCTTAGTCTCAATCTTTAGTCCCCTTTATTTGTTGTGAAATACTTTTCAAAAATTGGCTTTCTTTAAAAAAATGTGAGTCAACAATAACTACAATACAAAAATATGTCATATTGCAGAAACCTTCCACCACACAATCTCCACAGATGGAGGAGGCATAATTAGCTGAGAATAGAGACCATAGCGACACTCACAAACACGTATACCAGAATGTCACAGGGAAGTCGTTAGCTTCTTTAAATCTTTTACCATTTTTTAATTCCATTATGCTGCAGATCCGCAATGTATCCTCTTATGGTGCATTTGCCTGTAAGCTAAAACTGCATTGCGACTCCTGAACATGCCGTGAAGTGTTTAAATGGGATTCATAAAATTCACTGGATTGATTTGAACAGAACAAGACAGATAAATAGGCACTGGAGTGCTGTTGTTAAGCACAGAAGTCGTTTGCTGAGACACGGTGTCACTGGTAGTGCTGCAGATTAGTGGTGTGTGTGTGTGTGTGGAAAGGGGCTGATATAGTAACCTCATATTGGGAATCTTTCAGGGACCCAGTGGGATTTCTCGAGCATCACTGATATTTACCACACCAGATGTGAGGACTGTCTTCATGAGCTCTGAACAGGGCTGTGGTGAATGAAGGATAAGACATGCATGGCAGGGGGGGCAGGAGGTACCAGAGGTTAATTCAGTCTCCTTTTCCAGCCGTGTCCATTTAGCAGACTATTACATTGTACCTTTGCTTATTTTCCTCATCATGAAACTCCAGATATCTTCTCTCAATATGCCACACGGGTAGAAAAAAAGACTGTGCTGTGTGGGTGTTATCCATACACTGCAGATCTTTGGAAGATGTTGAAGTTTGTCATTTGTCTCTTGGGAAATGAATGATGTAACCAACGTGCTATATTCAGAATTACATTTCTGAAAAGTGACTTGATTCTAACTGCATGGGAAGGAAGTGTTTGACCTGAAACCATGATGTAACTAAGCAGAACCAGAACAGCTTTGGTGTTGAGATGGAACTGTATCTCATTTCAAAAGCAACAGAGCACAGTTCTGTTCCTAAATGACTAAACTGAGTCACATATGTAGATTGTGAAGTATCAGAGTTGAAGTGCACCTGAGCAAGATACCCAGCATGCAATTAGAGCTCTCTGGGTTCCTCCAAGAAATGGCTAGATGAAATTCTGGTTTCATGTAATGTCTGACAACCGAACTATCAAAACTGTCTGAATCTCTTTTGTAACTTTCTCATATGAACTAATGTTCTAACTGGGCCACTTCATGGTATATTTTAAAACCGATGTACCCTTATTCTTTAATAATGATGCTGGCTGAGTTAGGAACACACAAAGAGAAAATTACTTGTCCTTCTTCTTTTCCGAAAGCAACGTAAGGCATCTAAAGTCTCCAGGAAGGCAGGCTGAAATAGAGAGCGATGGAGTCCCCAGCACAGAAGCCCTCCTTTCCTTAAAGACAGGCAGCTGACAGGCAGTGCCAGAGCCCCCAATTAATCACTGGGAAACGAGCAAGTGCACAGTGCAGCGAGTGAAGCACCACTTGATTATGGTAATTAATAGAGCATTGATTCTCTGGGATTGGCAGGGAGGGCGGCTCCGGCTGCTGCTGTGTGAGTCGTAGGCCGCTGGCAGGCCCAGGACGGGGCTGCTGTCTGCAGGGAGCAGCTGGCCGTAATGTCCTCATTCACGGGTAGATGATGCTGTTATGACTTGGCCCCCACCCACCCACCCCCTCAAAAAAAGAAAATCAGAAGGCCTTTGCGGGGGTCCAAAAGCTAAACCCAGTCATTGCCTTGTAATGAAGCTTTTATTATTCTCTTACCGCCTCCTGGGTTCCCCCGTCTCTACTTTCATTTCCCAGCTAGATCAAGGCACTTTTGCGGATACATAACTCTGCTAATCATAGTAAACAGTGACTAGTGTCAATTATTTTAAACACGAGGCAGGTAAAATATTTCAGTGTTGCACACTTTCAAACAGACAAACAATAACAACAAGAATAATCCCACTAACGAGGAGAAGATGTAGAAACAGAAATAGGAGAAACACATTTAGTGTAGTTAATTTGGTTTGAGCAATGAATTGCTCTGTCAGTTGTGGTGAAGTTGTGAAGTGAATATTAGATCAATGAAAGTGTTTAACTACATTAAGGTATCATAAAATATCTTTTATATGCATAACTGAAACAAAAACAATGTTAAAAAATTATTTCTGTAATTATGTTCAGCAGCAAATAAACTGTGACTTGTTTTTGGTAATCATAGCATTCCATAATTGGGTAGTGATGTAATTCAAATACAGAAGAACCACAGAGTTTAAGAAGGTGGATTTCTTTACTAAACATTGGTGTAGAAAATAAAAATCAGGTTTAAAATGTCAAAAACTAAATTGTTTGTAACATCACACAGTAAAACCTTGTTTTAAGAGGTTTACACAATATAATTTTTGATTTTCAGTGTACCTGGACTATATATGCCATCCTACAGCTGTGCCTGTACCAATATGCTGATGTATTTTGATATCACTATATGTAAGAATATGATACGGGGGCATATGTAAGTTGTAACATAAATGTACCATAAGACATGTGGAGGGGTTACTTACTCTGAGTTAGTTTGAGCAGTATGGATTTCAGTCTGTAAAACTATTCGCTCTCAGGGACTGTATCAGCGAAAAAAGGGGAAGGCTTTGTAATTGAACAGGTTTGTCTTTTTTTAAACTGTGGGGGTGTCTTGAAATCATGTTACAGAGTTCAAGGTGTGGTCTCGAAAGCACACACAAAATATATATCAATTTCAAACGTGTTAGAAGCAAGGTTAAAAAGAGAACCCAGAGTGGGAATTCAATTAATAGTGTTCAGCAGTGCTTTGAGTCCCCAAGCTGTGTATAAGCACCAATTTCATCTTTATTTTATTTGATCCCCTTTCATGGAGGGACCGCAGAGGGTTCAGAATTGCCATAAGCACTATACAAACTCCTTCCCTGTCTGCAGTACATCCTGATTGGAATGCAGTTTGGCCTCAGAAATGTTTTAATGTTGCATCAATAATTTGCACGTTGGTATGAGTGAAAATTAATTGGCAGCCAGATTGCGTCCTGCAAGTGGAACCTCCATTAGCGCTAATGGAGAAGCAGACCTGACGTCTCCAGCACTAATGCTAATGGAAAGCCTGCTGACAGGAAAGGTGGTTTCCTTTAATCAGAGGGAAGTGTGTGTGTTGGGGGGGTGGGGAGAAAGGGAGAAGATTCTCAGCCCTAAATACAGTTCTCAAACCCAAACCCAGAAGTTATGCTAGTATGCAGACCGAGGGCCAAACAAAACTGCCCATAACAAAACAGAAAGCAGCAGAAAAGTCCCTGGTATTGCAATTTTCTGACACAAAGAAAATGTATCAACTAGCTAGATGTGTCATGTGTTGCTTTTTCTTATTTCCCACCTCAAAACAAGGTGATCAGGGATTCAATCTTTAATTTTTAATTACATTTTTGTTCTGTTTTCAGTCTACAGATAACATAAAGTTCCGAATTATGACACAATATAGGTCTGGGTCTGAAATTTTGCCATGCGTGCCCTGCAGTTTGTATTTCTGCTATTAAACCATGCTTATTCCCTGTATGTACTGCAGATAGTCACAATGCTTTTTACCAGAATGATTGCTGAGGATGGCTGTTCATGCACTGTACTCTCACACAGGAGGCACTGTTCAGCCACGTTCAGTCTTCCACAGAGAAAGCGGACAATGATAAGTTTCAGCATCACCTGCCCTTGTGAACACTTCATTATATAGCCACTGACAAACATTTCCTGATATTTGCTGATGATGATGATGCTTCCATGTAATTATGCCTGCCCCCGTGAGAGGTGAAGGACAGGGATTTTGGCTACAGTCAGCCACCGCCACACAATGAAAGCTTCCTATCAGGACTTTGCAAGGATAAATTAGTCCTGACCTAAGTGTCCACTGCAAATCATTCATGCTCCCCCCTCCCCCCAGCCCAGCGAAATTCTGGTCTCTGCAGTAGAGGCTGATAAATCGTGCCTAATTAACCTTATGTTGAGGCTCCACCCCCTTGCTGAGATCCTAGTTACTGTTGCTAGGCCTGACAAACATAAATACAATGTTCCACCATTTTGCCACAAAAGTAAAACAAAAACAGACTGCAAGAGAGTATGTGGCATGTATAGTAGATACTGAACGCTTTTTTAAACTGATGTTTATTCCCTCTGTTACAAGTTACTACAGAATGTCTTTTGATGTTATCCCAGTAAGTACCAAAGCAAAATGAAAAACAACATAACATGATCAAATTTGTCACTTAATAGCATTGCTGTTGATTCTGTTACGACCGTCATTTATGCAGCACTGCTTCTCCAATGGAACATTTATTTTTAAGACACCCAACGTGAACTTTAAGCCATGTGCATTTCCTACAATACTGAGAATGATAATAATGCTTTTAACATTTCAATTATAGCAATATTAACATAACTCTGGATCAATATTTGCCTCCTATGAAATTCAATTAAAATGAAGTTGTTTGTATTATTTTTCTTAGGATAATGCCATCGTTATACAATATTAAAAGGATAATTGTGTTAGAGATTAAGGAGAAATTCAGATTAATCAGCTGCAAGACCATAAGCAGCTTCCACAATTCAACAAGGGGTGGTCTTGGGGTGTAAAGGAGATAATTCTATCACAAATAAATGCCTGATGTCTAAAACCTCTCACAGACATATACTGTACATACCTGCTCCTTTATTAATACATCTCCTAATTCACTATGCTAGTTCCACATTTTTGAACATCACTTTATCAATTTATCAATGTTCTCCCAAACCCTTGGTTGTGTATCTGTTTGAGTCCTTAAATCATACACCAACCTGTCTTTTCAATATGTTTTTAAAGTGATGTAAAAGGACTGATTTGAAGTACTGTTTTGCCTGTCATGTCAAAATGGCAGAATGGAGTGCTGTTTTCTGTGTTTTCATTGGCTAGCCTGCTGATTGGTGACATGAAGGTAATGAAGGTAAATTGTGTTGAAATCTGTGAATCATCTCTAATGTGGAGCAACACCCTCTAGAGGCAAAATTACAACAGGCTTGTTCGTTACACTTATGAACTAAAGCAGAACTTTTAACCCCTGCCCACAGACAGTGCGTTAACTAGGACTCACATTTTACCTAGAACTACCTCCCCCCCCATTATCCAGCCTTGATGACAATCATACAAATTCACTTTCATGTTTGATAATCCTTTTTTCATTAGGCCTACTCACCATCCTTGATGTATTTATTACCCCTTCTGGCTGTTCTACAGATGTATCTTCGTAAAAATGTTCATATTTAGGTGTTTTTGGGGACACATTTTATCCTGTATGGAAAAGCGACCCCTTTTTGGACTGTTTTTGGGGATACATTGTATATGTTTAAGATGATGGCAGTGAGAAGAATTTCTGTGAGCTCTGTTCATATTTGAAAGGGTGACCTTGGTTTGGTCACACTACTGTGCATATCTTCTGACAGCCACACAGAGTCCGTCTGCACTCCCCCTGACTGGAAACGAGAGTTAGAACAGGAAAGGCGCAGTGGGCCCTTCTCTGTTGCTATGACATGCAGTACCCTTGCTTTGCCTCCAGCAGCAGCAACCACGGAGCTAATCCATGATTTATAAACGGTAGGTATATTTATTATGGGCTATGAATATGACAGATCAATATGCATAATAAAGTGGTGCAGGTAGCTGCCCAAGACAGGCAATTAACTTTAGCCATATGTCTGGCGAATGCGAGACATGTCCTGTAAGCCCTCTGGCCTCCCTGTAGCTTCACATCAAAGAGCGGATAAATATTAACTCTGAGCACGGTTCGGGGAGAGAGAGAGAGAGAGAGAGAGAGAGAGAGAGAGAGAGAGAGAGAGAGAAAGAAAGAGTGAGAGAGAGAGAGAGAGAGAGAGAGAGAGAGAGAGTGAGAGAGAGAGAGAGAGAGAGAGAGAGAGCAGGAGAGAGGGAGGGAGGTTCCCAATGCTGACTTGCCTCCAACAGAAACTGTAGTGCATGTCGCTTGGCTGCTGATGATAATTAATTACCTCTCCTTTTTTCCCTCTCTCCCTCTCTCTCTCCCTCTCTCTTTCTCTCTCTCTCTTTTTGGGTCCGACTCCTAAGTGTCTATCAGTCTGATGGCACCCTAGAGAGTCTTTTGTTCTGAATGGGCGAAAAATTGTACCCGCAAAATAGAGATTCCCAGCCCGATCAATTCTCTCTAACAACTCTATTGATTAGCTGCAGTAACATTTTTCATTTATTAATTATGAAGAAGATGTTCCTGGGATTTCTCTGACTCTGCTAACCTGTTTTTTTTTCTCTCTCCTCTCTCTCTCTCTCTTTCTCTTCTCTCAACGTGTTTAATGTGAATGACTGTGGCTACGACTGAGCAATAGTATCTGGATGTCCAAAATAGATTAATATTAATTCACAAGGTGAAAGTAATCCATAACTTAATCACCAATATCACAGCACATAAAAAATAGAAAGTGCTTCGCCAATCCAGTACTGGCTCTGAGACACGAAGGAAGTTTGTTGTTTTGCAGCTCTGTTTTAAGACACTGTTGCTATGGTAATGCACTTTTAAATCCTATAATCATTTAAATATAGTTTTCCTTTTATATCTAATTAAGCTTTTCATTAGCATAAAGTCTGTTCCACTGATAGTATCACCAGACCCAATAAACTTTACACTTCCAGCTAAAATGTATTTTCGCATAATATCATATATAAAGTACCTACAATATATGTGTATATAAGAAAACACAAAATAAATTAAGATGAAGTTGTTCTAATAATATCTAGTTCTTCTTTGCATTTTAAGAATATTATTATTATTATTATTATTATTATTATTATTATTATTATTATTAGCAAACTATTATTCAATTTTATATTTGTAAATGGGAAATCTCAAGGTATTGTGCAGACCTACAGAGTAAAAAAAAAAAATGTATCCTGAACAGTGATGGGGAACAGGCGATGGAATTCTTGAAATACACTCACCTAAAGGATTATTAGGAACACCTGTTCAATTTCTCATTAATGCAATTATCTAACCAACCAATCACATGGCAGTTGCTTCAATGCATTTGGGGGTGTGGTCCTGGTCAAGACAATCTCCTGAACTCCAAACTGAATGTCTGAATGGGAAAGAAAGGTGATTTAAGCAATTTTGAGCGTGGCATGGTTGTTGGTGCCAGACGGGCCGGTCTGAGTATTTCACAATCTGCTCAGTTACTGGGATTTTCACGCACAACCATTTCTAGGGTTTACAAAGAATGGTGTGAAAAGGGAAAAACATCCCGTATGCGGCAGTCCTGTGGGCGAAAATGCCTTTTTGATGCTAGAGGTCAGAGGAGAATGGGTCGACTGATTCAAGCTGATAGAAGAGCAACTTTGACTGAAATAACCACTCGTTACAACCGAGGTATGCAGCAAAGCATTTGTGAAGCCACAACACGTACAACCTTGAGGCGGATGGGCTACAACAGCAGAAGACCCCACCGGGTACCACTCATCTCCACTACAAATAGGAAAAAGAGGCTACAATTTGCACAAGCTCACCAAAATTGGACAGTTGAAGACTGGAAAAATGTTGCCTGGTCTGATGAGTCTCGATTTCTGTTGAGACATTCAGATGGTAGAGTCAGAATTTGGTGTAAACAGAATGAGAACATGGATCCATCATGCCTTGTTACCACTGTGCAGGCTGGTGGTGGTGGTGTAATGGTGTGGGGGATGTTTTCTTGGCACACTTTAGGCCCCTTAGTGCCAATTGGGCATCGTTTAAATGCCACGGCCTACCTGAGCATTGTTTCTGACCATGTCCATCCCTTTATGACCACCATGTACCCATCCTCTGATGGCTACTTCCAGCAGGATAATGCACCATGTCACAAAGGTCGAATCATTTCAAATTGGTTTCTTGAACATGACAATGAGTTCACTGTACTAAACTGGCCCCCACAGTCACCAGATCTCAACCCAATAGAGCATCTTTGGGATGTGGTGGAACGGGAGCTTCGTGCCCTGGATGTGCATCCCACAAATCTCCATCAACTGCAAGATGCTATCCTATCAATATGGGCCAACATTTCTAAAGAATGCTTTCAGCACCTTGTTGAATCAATGCCACGTAGAATTAAGGCAGTTCTGAAGGCGAAAGGGGGTCAAACACAGTATTAGTATGGTGTTCCTAATAATCCTTTAGGTGAGTGTATATATATATATATATATATATATACAGTGAGGGAAAAAAGTATTTGATCCCCTGCTGATTTTGGATGTTTGCCCACTGACAAAGAAATGATCAGTCTATAATTTTAATGGTAGGTGTATTTTAACAGTGAGAGACAGAATAACAACAAAAAAATCCAGAAAAATGCATTTCAAAAAAGTTATAAATTGATTTGCATGTTAATGAGGGAAATAAGTATTTGATCCCCTATCAATCAGCAAGATTTCTGGCTCCCAGGTGTCTTTTATACAGTTAACGAGCTGAGATTAGGAGCACTCTCTTAAAGGGAATGCTCCTAATCTCAGCTCGCTACCTGTATAAAAGACACCTGTCCACAGAAGCAATCAATCAATCAGATTCCAAACTCTCCACCATGGCCAAGACCAAAGAGCTGTCCAAGGATGTCAGGGACAAGATTGTAGACCTACACAAGGCTGGAATGGGCTACAAGACCATCGCCAAGCAGCTTGGTGAGAAGGTGACAACAGTTGGTGCGATTATTCGCAAATGGAAGAAACGCAAAATAACTGTCCGTCTCCCTTGGTCTGGGGTTCCATGCAAGATCTCACCTCGTGCAGTTTCAATGATCATGAGAACGGTGAGGAATCAGCCCAGACTACATGGGAGGATCTTGTTAATGATCTCAAGGCAGCTGGGACCATAGTCACCAAGAAAACAATTGGTAACACACTACGCCGTGAAGGACTGAAATCCTGCAGTGCCCGCAAGGTCCCCCTGCTCAAGAAAGCACATGTACAGGCCCAATGAACATCTGAATGATTCAGAGGAGAACTGGGTGAAAGTTTTGTGGTCAGATGAGACCAAAATCGAGCTCTTTGGCATCAACTCAACTCGCCGTGTTTGGAGGAGGAGGAATGACCCCAAGAACACCATCCCCACCGTCAAACATGGAGGTGGAAACATTATGCTTTGGGGTGTTTTTCTGCTAAGGGGACAGGACAACTGCACCGCATCAAAGGGACGATGGACGGGGCCATGTACCGTCAAATCTTGGGTGAAAACCTCCTTCCCTCAGCCAGGGCATTGAAAATGGGTTGTGGATGGTATTCCAGCATGACAGTGACCCAAAACACACAGCCAAGGCAACAAAGGAGTGGCTCAAGAAGAAGCACATTAAGGTTCTGGAGTGGCCTAGCCAGTCTCCAGACCTTAATCCCATAGAAAATCTGTGGAGGGAGCTGAAGGTTCGAGTTGTCAAACGTCAGCCTCGAAACCTTAGTGACTTGGAGAGGATCTGCAAAGAGGAGTGGGACAAAATCCCTCCTGAGATGTGTGCAAACCTGGTGGCCAACTACAAGAAACGTCTAACCTCTGTGATTGCCAACAAGGGTTTTGCCACCAGGTACTAAGTCGAAGGGGTCAAATACTTATTTCCCTCATTAACATGCAAATCAATTTATAACTTTTTTGAAATGTGTTTTTCTGGATTTTTTTGTTGTTATTCTGTCTCTCACTGTTAAAATACACCTACCATTAAAATTATAGACTGATCATTTCTTTGTCAGTGGGCAAACGTACAAAATCAAATACTTTTTTCCCTCACTGTATATATAGGCAACTCAGAAAAATGAATTTACGCCAATTGCATTTTCAAATAGACAAAAAAGAACACACAAAAAACACTACATTGCATGTTAAGATACATGTAGTGTTTCATATGTATGACATATACTCTATATACATATACAACATTAAAAGTACTGCAAAGTCCAGTATCTCTTATTTTCTTCTCTTAGGTTAATTAACCCAGAGTCCTCCCAAACCCCAACATAAATTTACCTGGAATGAGGCATTTGTGTCCCGGCACAACGGTGCATAAAAATCAATTCTATCTAAAACTTGTCAATGCAATGCACAGTAACTATGGCAAATGATGCAATTCAGAGGAAACAGAGTTTCCCTGCAGGAAAACTGGCATTCACAATCAGTCACTTTCTAAATGGGGCAATATGAAGAGAGCCATTCTGCCTCATACTCCTATCAATTTTAGAAAATGGCTCCGCAGAAAATGAACCCAGGAACATATCTATTAACTCTAGCATGATTAATTAAGCAATAATAGAATGACAAGGGGTTGGTTATCATGTGATAACCACACCCTGGGGGGCTTTATGAGGCATAAGGAACAGTCAAGCCTCCCATGATAACACATAGCTTCATTGCTAGAATGGAATGCCATATAATGCTCATCCTTCCCATTTCAAACACAGTATACTCTGATTACAAAAGATAGGATATTTGGAAATCAGACTCTCAAAATGCTTTCAAATTCCTAATTAATTCATATATACACTACTGTTCAAAAGTTTGGGGTCACTTAGAAATGTCCTTGTTTTCAAAAGAAAAGCAAATTTTGTGTCCATTAAAATAACATCAAATTGATCAGAATTACAGTGTAGACATTGTTAATGTTGTAAATGACTATTGTAGCTGGAAACGGCAGATTTGTAATGGAATATCTACATAGACGTACAGAGGCCCATTATCAGCAACCATCAGTCCTGTGTTCCAATGGCACGTTGTGTTTGCTAATCATTTTAAAAGGTTAATTGATCATTAGAAAACCCTTTTGCAATTATGTTAGCACAGCTGAAAACTGTTGTGCTGATTAAAGAAGCAATAAAACTGGCCTTCTTTAGACTAGTTGAGTATCTGGAGCATTGGCAACTGTGGGTTCGATTACAGGCTCAAAATGGCCAGAAACAAATAACTTTCTTCCGAAACTTATCAGTCTATTCTTGTTCTGAGAAATGAAGGCTATTCCATGTGAGAAATTGCCAAGAAACTGAAGATCTCATACAACGCTGTGTACTACTCCCCTTCACAGAACAGCTCAAACTGGCTCTAACCAGAATAGAAAGAGGAGCGGGAGATCCCGGTGCACAACTGAGCAAGAGGACAAATACATTAGAGTGTCTAGTTTGAGAAACAGATGCCTCACAGGTCCTCAGCTGGCAGCTTCATTAAATAGTACCGCAAAACACCAGTCTCAACATCAACAGTGAAGAGGCGACTCCGGGATGCTGGCCTTCTAGGCAGAGTTGCAAAGAAAAAGCCATATCTCAGACTGGCCAATAAAAAGAAAAGATTAAGATAGGTAAAAGAACACAGACACTGGACAGAAGAAGACTGGAAAAAAGTGTTATGGACAGACAAATCTAAGTTTGAGGTGTTCAGATCACAAAGAACAACATTCGTGAGACACAGACCAAATGAAAAGATGCTGGAGGAGTGCTTGACACCATCTGTCAAGCATGGTGGAGGCAATGTGATGGTCTGGGTGTGGTTTGGTGGTGGTAAAGTGGTAGATTTGTATAGGGTAAAAGGGATCTTGAAGAAGGAAGGTGATCACTCCATTTTGCATCACCATGCCATACCCTGTGGATGGCGCTTGATTGGAGCCAATTTCCTCCTACAACAGGACAATGACCCAAAGCACAGCTCCAAACTATGCAAGGATTATTTAGGGAATAAACAGTCAGCTGGTATTCTGTCTATAATGGAGTGGCCAGCACAGTCACCAGATCTCAACCATATTGAGCTGTTGTGGGAGCAGCTTGACCGTATGGTACATAAGAAGTGCCTATCAAGCCAATCCAACTTGTGGGAGGTGCTTCAGGAAGCATGGGGTGAAATCTCTGCAGATTACTTCAACACATTGACAACTTTAATGCCAAAGGTCTGCAAGGCTGTAATTGCTGCAAATGGAGGATTCCATGTTAAGTGGTCTCTTATATATATCAGCATGTATGAATACCACAGGAATAGCATATGTACCTCCTCTGAGCTCTGATGCTTACCACATGTATTAAACCCAACCCTTGTTTGTAACGCCATTCCTAACCCTGACCCTGAGCCTAACCTTACCTGTTATACATGTAACCAACATAAGAACTCAGTGCAAGAGATATTCAGGTGTTCCTCATGTTGTGCACACATTCATTCATTAGGAATTGGCGCCCATTACTGTAAAGTGCTATCAATGTTTTATTTTTAAACTCTGAAATGTCCTTAATATTTCATTTTACATACCATTGTTGATCTGTTTAATTAAAGGTATTCTCTATACATTTGCCTGAAGAGAAAAGTATTTGATCAATGCATACTACCAGCACTTGAAAATATGTGACATCATTGAAAGAGTGAAAATGTGAAAATGACAATGTGCCTGACACATTGCATGAAGAACAGAACAGACAATGGAAGTTATTGATAAATACAAGAGATGAAAAGGGACCTAAGTCTTCTAGGTAAAGGATGGGAAAATGAAATAATAAACTTTGCAAGTGTGACATGGAAAATATAAGCTGTAGATTGAAGCAAGTGGAAACATCTTGGGGAGACCTTCACCCAGCAGTGGATTGATATAGGCTGATGGTGATGGTAATTAAATATATATAGGGTTTGATCTGTAACACTAGGGTTTGATCTGTAACACAATGTAATCTCCTCAAAGTACTTTTCAGAAGATGTCATATTTTCTTCTTCTCAAGATGATAGAAAACACATAATTTTCTTTGTTTATTTTTTTAACTTAAATTTGTGATGATCGCTCCAGGTCAAGGGTAATATGTACAGAGGTTTGACACAGTATATATTCTATTCATTTTACACTCAACAACATAACATATAGCTGAAAACAATACAATACAGCAATTCCAACTCACTCAGAACACCACATTTCACAATGAGGTGTATGCTTCTTTTGAGCAGAGAAACAGACTAATAGTGAGGCCTTGTCACGTACAGAAGCCCGAACACACTTTGAATGCACTCCATTGCTCAGGGGGAGAAATGGTTTCTGGTTTACCACACTGCTCAGATAAGAACACAGCCGGGTTCATAAATGTCCCCCAGCTGCTTTGATATGATTTTCTAATCTTTAGATGTCACTGTCCAAGTTTTCCTGATATTTCATAGAGGCATGAGCAGTTATTGCATCCTGAAAGCCTTACACATACATTTCCAAAGTTGCCATGGAAACAACAGGGAGGCAGCAGGCTTCCAAATTTTACTGCATAGCACAAAAAAAAAGCTTTATTGTGTGTATAAATGTATGTATGTATTATTATTGTTATTATTTGTACATCACTGTATTGTTTTATTTCAGTGTAGAGTAGGGTGCATATTTAAAGAGCAACTTTACTAACCCGCGGGCATACACTATTCTCCTCAATCCATATAAAGGCATGGAATTGTAGGTTCAATATGCTATGTGGTTGTCAGTTAATAACCTAATTATGTACGGTAAAGGATTATTTGTAATTAACTTTAAGACGTTGAATTCTTCATTTGAACAGAGACCTTTAGTTTGGCTAGAAGTGTTGCATGGACTGAATTGAATATTGAGGAGATACACTGTGTGCGAGGCAGTGCAAGTTGTGAAAACTGTGTGTGTGTGTGTGTGTGTGTGTGTGTGCGTGTGTGTTATGTGTGTGACGGGGGGGGGCATGGAACTTTATCTATTACCATGTAATCCTTTCAAACTGAAATCTTGACATTGTCATGTCAAGTGGAGAACACACTTCTGAAAGTGAGTCTGAATTGTGTTAGAAAATATATAAACAGTGGCCTTGGGAATAGCACATTTTGAAAAAAAAAATCTGTACTGTTTAAACAACTATAGAGCAGACACAGATGGCATTTTCTTAGCAAACAGCTATAAATGGTGACCCAGAAAGACCAGGAAAAATCAATGCTAAGACCAAGCTTTTGACTGGTAGGTGGGTGTGTTTTGTTTAATCGTAAACAATTTAAAAAGCAGGCTGGCAGAAGAAAGGATTTACACTTGTCAATGAATCCTTATCAATCTGACGCATCTCCTTCAAACATTAGCACAATAAAACATACAACATTCCAAGAGGAGAAACCATGTGTAAATCAATGTGTTCAAATGTGTTTTTAAGAGTTTATTTTTTATTTTTTATGTTTTATTAATTATTATCAACTGATGCCATCAAGTCAACTCAAATAAAAAACACTTGAAGGATGAAATTCTAGAGAAGTGGAGAAAATGTTCAAACTACATAGTGTTTTATTTATTTTTTATCTGTTTTTGTTTTCACATAGTGTGGAATTTTCCCTTTAAAGTATTTTATGCAACTGGCCATTGAGTCAAGAGCTGAGACTAGGTTTCAATGAAATTGATGATTCTGCAGAAAAAGAAGGCAAGAGAAATCCAGGGACAATACATTATGAGTAGCGGAGGGATGGATTGAGGGCAAATAAAGTTATTTGCAGAGATTGAGGGAGAACTGGTGATAGAACCAAACGAAATAGAGAGAGAGAGGTGGAGGAAGATGAAGAGATGTAGAGAGGGTTGGACTTGGAAAGGTTGAGTTTGGGGTTATTGGACTACATATAGGAGGAAATGGCTGAGAGGCAGATCACTATGAAGAAATGGTTGTGTTCTGAAATAGGAAGAAGAGAAAGATCTGAGCATTAGTATCATGGAAGTGATAGGAGAACCCTTGAGAGGAAATAAGGGAACAAAGAGAAGAGAATAAAAGAGGACCAAACACTGTGCCTTGGGGAACACCTACAGAGAGAAGGAGAGAGAGTCATATTAACATTGTCACAAGAATAAAGGAAAAGAACCATACTGCAGTAATATAATACACAATACACATATATAGATACATCACAATACATTTTTAAGTATATCTTTTGTGATCAATTAAAGATAAACTATATGTTTCTAAATATATTTCCAAATATATATAGTGCCCTACACTCCCTTTCAAAATGTTCACCTTTTGTTGCCTTATAACCTGGAATTAAAACAATAAAATCTTATTTTTATTTTTATCTACACATCCTACCCCACTTCCAAGTGAAAAGCATATTTTAGACATTTGTAGAAAATTAAAAATTAAAACTGAAATTGGATAAAGGAACTTTCAGAAGAACTCTGGGAGAATGTTGTTGAAAGAACCCAGATCAGGGGGTGGGTATACAAAACATCAAAGGGCTTGAATATCCCTTGGAGCATGGTCAAGACAATTATTAAGAAGAGGAAGATGTATGGTACCACCAAGACCCTGCCTAGATTATGCACTGAAATTTTCAGCATATAATTGTATTATGTTTTGATCTGTAATTGTATTCTGTATTATTGCACTATTGTATTGCTCTTATATTCTGTAAGTCTCCCTGGATAATAATAATAATAATAATAATAATAATAATAATAATAATAATAATAATAATAATAATAATAATAATAATAATAATAATAATAATCAGGCCATCCATGCAAACTGGATGACCAAGCAAGAAGGAGAGTGATCAAAGCTGAGGGAACTGCTTTGTTGGGTGATCGGTTTCACCTTGTGGAGTTTACACCTCTCTGCACTCTGGAGTGGGTAAAGTCTCTCTCTAAGGAATTAGGAGAAAGGTAGTTTCTGGTAGTTGTGGTCACTGTGGTTGCTGTGGTGGTCATGGTGGTTGCGGACATCATTGTTGTTGTTGTTCTTCTTGATTTTCTTCTGTTATAAAATAATGTAATAGTGGTTGGGAAGCTCCTAGAACAGTGGTTTTCAAACTGGTCCTGGAGTACCCCCTGCCCTGCTGTTTTTTGTTCCAACCGAGGTCTTAATTACTTAATGGTATATTGCTTTGTTAGATCAATTAAATATTCAATTAAGCAATTAAGACCAGCAGGGCAGGGGGTACTCCAGGACCGGTTTGAAAACCACTGTCCTAGAAGAAGGTGTGAGTCTTAAGTGAAAGTCTGAGACATCATCAAACCTGTGGAAACCTTGAAAACAGATTCTGAGAGGAAGTTATTTTCATTCTATGTGTTTCTCTTACTTTTGTTATTGTTTTATGAACTGCATCTGGCCCAGATATACTGCTGCCCTTGTCCTCAAACAATAAACTTATTTGTTTGGCACATGACATCTGTCTCCTTGGTGTCTGAACCTGTAGCACAAAGAACGTGTTCACTATATAGATAGATAGATAGATAGATAGATAGATAGATAAACTTTTCCCCTTTTTGAAAATCATGCTGTATGTTTACATTAACATTAATTAAACATACATTTTAGGGGCAAATTATTATACCTGTCCTGTCTCTCGGTTTTGCTGAACTACAGTATCCAATAGCAACCCTACTCAGCGTCAGCTTTAGTAAATTGTGAAGGAGCACACAGTTACATCTTTTTGATTTTGAGTAGGGTCAGTGTGAATTGTCGCCACTGGTTTCATGACTAAATAAATGAATGAAATAATGAACTCCACAATCCACAACACAATTTACTGGAGGCATTAAATGTCAAAGAGGCATCTCCAGTAACACTGGGTTTCAGTATCAGTATTCCATGCTTAGACATTTTAATTACACAAGACATACACTCACCTAAAGGATTATTAGGAACACCATACTAATACTGTGTTTGACCCCCTTTCACCTTCAGAACTGCCTTAATTCTACGTGGCATTGATTCAACAAGGTGCTGAAAGCATTCTTTAGAAATGTTGGCCCATATTGATAGGATAGCATCTTGCAGTTGATGGAGATTTGTGGGATGCACATCCAGGGCATGAAGCTCCCGTTCCACCACATCCCAAAGATGCTCTATTGGGTTGAGATCTGGTGACTGTGGGGGCCAGTTTAGTACAGTGAACTCATTGTCATGTTCAAGAAACCAATTTGAAATGATTCCACCTTTGTGACATGGTGCATTATCCTGCTGGAAGTAGCCATCAGAGGATGGGTACATGGTGGTCATAAAGGGATGGACATGGTCAGAAACAATGCTCAGGTAGGCCGTGGCATTTAAACGATGCCCAATTGGCACTAAGGGGCCTAAAGTGTGCCAAGAAAACATCCCCCACACCATTACACCACCACCACCAGCCTGCACAGTGGTAACAAGGCATGATGGATCCATGTTCTCATTCTGTTTACACCAAATTCTGACTCTACCATCTGAATGTCTCAACAGAAATCGAGACTCATCAGACCAGGCAACATTTTTCCAGTCTTCAACTGTCCAATTTTGGTGAGCTTGTGCAAATTGTAGCCTCTTTTTCCTATTTGCAGTGGAGATGAGTGGTACCCGGTGGGGTCTTCTGCTGTTGTAGCCCATCCGCCTCAAGGTTGTACGTGTTGTGGCTTCACAAATGCTTTGCTGCATACCTCGGTTGTAACGAGTGGTTATTTCAGTCAAAGTTGCTCTTCTATCAGCTTGAATCAGTCGGCCCATTCTCCTCTGACCTCTAGCATCAACAAGGCATTTTCGCCCACAGGACTGCCGCATACGGGATGTTTTTCCCTTTTCACACCATTCTTTGTAAACCCTAGAAATGGTTGTGCGTGAAAATCCCAGTAACTGAGCAGATTGTGAAATACTCAGACCGGCCCGTCTGGCACCAACAACCATGCCACGCTCAAAATTGCTTAAATCACCTTTCTTTCCCATTCAGACATTCAGTTTGGAGTTCAGGAGATTGTCTTGACCAGGACCACACCCCCAAATGCATTGAAGCAACTGCCATGTGATTGGTTGGTTAGATAATTGCATTAATGAGAAATTGAACAGGTGTTCCTAATAATCCTTTAGGTGAGTGTATATATATATATATATATATATATATATATATATATATATATATATATATATATATATATATATATATATATATGTATATTAACAGATTATCCAAATGGAAGGAAGGATGGACAGCAGCTCCCATCTAAAAACAGTCCACATACCGATGTCACAAAAAAAGATTTATTGGAAAAAAAGTGAACATCATGATGCTCACTTTTTCTCCAGTAAATATATTTTTTTATTTTATTAAAACTATTGTAGCACCAGCAATTTTTGAAACTCTCATATACACACAGACGTGCTCACATTTGTTGGTACCCTTACAGCTCATTGAAATAATGTTTCATTCCTCCTGAAAACTGATGACATTAAAAGCTATTGCATCATGTATACTTGCATGCCTTTGGTATGTCATAGAATAAATCAAAGAAGCTGTGAAAAGAGATGGATTATTGCTCATTCATGGAACAGTAACCAACCTCCTTGGGCGTGGCCGCGAGAGGAAAATCAACCGCAGATTGAACAGAAGGACAGTGCGAATGGCAGAAAAAGAACCAAGGATAACTGCCAAAGAGCTGAACTCCAAGGTGAAGTTACGTCAGTTTCTGATCGCACCATCCATCACTTTTTGAGTGAAAGTGGCCTCCATGGAAGAAGACCCAGGAGGACTCCACTTTTGAAAGAGAAACCTAAAAAAGCTAGACCTAAAAAATGCATATTGACAAGCCACAATCCTTCTGGGAGAATGTCCTTTGGACAGATGAGTCAAAACTGGAGCTTTTTGGTAAGTCACATCATGTGTTTGCAGACAAAAACATGAAGCTTTCAAAGAAAATAACACCATACCTACAGTGAAACATGGAGGAGGCTTGGTTATGTTTTGGGGCTGCTTTGCATCTCCTGGCACAGAGTGCCTTGAATCTGTGCAGGGCACAATGAAATCTCAAGACTATCAAGGCATTCTTGAGCGAAACGTACTGTCCAGAGTCGTAAAATCTCTGTCTCAGTCGCAGGTCATGGGTCCTCCAACAGGATAATGACCCAAAACACACAACTAAAAGCACCCAAGAATGGATAAGAACAAAACATTGGACTGTTCTGAAGTTGCCTTCTATGAGTCCTGATCTGAATCCTATCAAACATCTATGGAAAGAGCTGAAACTTGCAGTCTGGAGAAGGCACACATCAAACCTGAGACAGCTGGAGCAGTTTGCTCAGGAGGAGTGGGCTACACTGCCTGTTAACAGGTACAGAAGTCTCATTGAGAGCTACAGACAATGTTTGATTGCAGTGATTGCCTCTAAAGGTTGTGCAACAAAATATTAGGTTGAGGGTCCCATCATTTTTGTTCATGCCATTTTCATTTGTTTCATTATTTACAATATTATGTTGAAAAACAAAATCAAAAGAAAAGTCTGATTTCTATTAAATATGGAATAAACAATAGTGGATGTCAATTACTTTTGTCAGTTTTAAGTTATTTCAGAGGAAATTGTGCATTCTTCATTTTTTGTGGAGGAGCACCAACAAATTTGAGTACGTCTGTATTTGACCACATTTGATTTGATATTTGATATGTGCACTGCTGTAGTCATACTCTGGCCTCTTTCCATATTTAAACGTGTTAAACATGTAAATGTATAATGTGTGCAAGTCAACTTTTTGTGATTTTCTTCAGATGTGGAAACAGTGACAGTGGTGGTCAAAGGAGGGGGAGATGGAGGTTTTAGGAATGTCTTTACACTTGTAATACAATGCATTACGGAAATAACAGTGTATGGTTAATATGGATAAGAATACAGGATACAGTGCTTTCTTTTTCTCATACCTTTTTAACATATTCAGGGTTACAAGGTTTATTCACAGTTAAAGCAACCTACTTTCAACGTTTATTTCTACTTTCTCTACCTGCCCTTAAATCTGTAATTAGGCTTTTGGAATTCATGACCATTTAAAAATTAGATCAAAGAGATCTCATGGCGAATCACACATATTGTAATAACTGCTTCCCATTAAGATGCAATGAGGTGATGGTAATAATGGTATGAGCTCATTTTCGCCAGAAGATTTCAACAACAGCACACTGACTAGTTCATTGCTATAACAATGCATGGCTCTTTATCAACTGATTTCTCTCTTCCTAAGTATCTCTTCCTATGCCATCAACCATTTGTAATCTCCCATTTACATTATCTTGTAGGACATTCCCTCAAATTTAGGCTACATTAATGTATCAGTGTATTCTAACTGTTACCCAGATTAATTAAAAATGTTGAGTCACAAGCTTATCAACCTTTACAAACCAGGTTACTTTACTTGTTAGTTGATTTTGTTTTAGGTAGATGCAGGAAGCTTCTTGTAAACAAAGGCTGCCACCAAAGTCTGTGATTTCCAACTGGCAGGAGGGTACAAGTTATGATCTGATTTAGGCCAGTGTCAAATACAGTACATTTGGCACGTGGAGTGATGTTTTTGAAATATATTAAACTCACTTTTAAACATTTTTCATGCATTGCCTCCTTGTGAGTTTTGCCAACTTTATTCTGTACTGCAGTGGATCTTAAATTAATACATTCAATGTTAGTGTTATACATGGTTGGTCAATCATAAAATTGTGGAAAGCTAGTTTCCAGTCTCTCGAGTTCTTTCTCCAAAATGGGATAAAGCAAACAAATTCTACTGGGTCTTAATACGAACAAAGTAATTGAATGGTTAATGTCCCTATGTCAGCTGACCAGCTTAGGTAATCAAAAACCCTTTAACATTTGTTTCCCTTGTATAATTTCTAGTGCACCTTTAGCAGGAATAAGGAGTCACAGTTTTTGTTTCTTGTACATTTAGTGATGTGATCAGTTATCAAAAATGCTATAAAAAAGGAGACAAGATCCACTGGCTGGGTCTTCAGTAACCAACATCGTTCAAGCATCTCTTTGAGGAACCTTATAATGTGTGGATGTTCTTGAGGAATCAAACATTGGCCTTGGCCTGATTTTAGGTCTAGGAAGTTGAAGAGGAGACCAGAACCCTGCATGTAGACAGGCTTGTTAATTTCACTTTAGTTGTTTATACAGAACCTACTGACTGTAGACCAGAGCACTATAACCTTGCCAGGGAGAGTGTTAGACCTCTAAAAATAAATCTGATTACTGTTGCTACAGTGAGGCCCAGAGGCAGCTGGAATGAAAGTATTGATGAAAGGAGCCAAGGCTTGGAGGCAACATCAAGTCAGTAAAACAGCCACTGGCCAGAGGCCATAGTAAACCTATTGATCTGCAGCACATTCCATTTCTATATGGCAGAATGAGCTCTGAGCTGCTGAGTTTCAGGCAATTCCCACCTCACAAAGAGAGTTAAGCCATTATTATTATTTATTTTTTTATTTTTATGCTAGAAGTGTAGACAGAAGATATCCTCTACCCATTCCCCCAAAACTGCCCCTTAGAACCCCCTTTCAGCCAAACTTGCTTTGGCTGTCTTTGGTTCCCCTTGAAACCTGTGAAGAAGGGAAATGTTTTGAAGGGTAGCTTCACACAGTTTACCTCTCTTCTCACCACACATTTGTTACAATAAGAGACAATTCTATTACACTTGCAAGTCTATACTTACAGTTAAAACTGGCTCCCTGTTGTTGTATGACTACCTTATGCATACTGGGTTGTAAATATATGAATGTATTAGTTTAATGTTATAATACATACAAAAAAGTAAGACCCCCCCTGATGCAGAAACATGTTTTTTATTAGTTTTTTTGCGTGTATAAACAGTTCGCTGTGCTGCAGCCTTTTGCCCTAGCCTGCAATATGTATGACTGCCCAAGCAGACATTACTCTCCTGTGTATGGTCAGGCAATTAAGACCACAGCAATAAGAATCAGATCACAACAGCTTCCTACATGGGGACATATTGATTTATAGTTTTTGGTGCATTAAGGACAAGGTAAATCAGGGCAGATGGCTCTGAGTGTTATGAGGCCGAAACGTGTGATGTTCCTCCGGTGCAGTTGCCAGAACCCAGCAAGAAATCCAGCTGAACACAAGAGGACACCATGGGAACGGGTACATGATGTTGGAGAGGATTGGCAACGTTTTCATTTGACACTAGATTACATTGTTAACATCTTAACAATTCACTGGTGACCGGCAAAAGCAAGGGGGCACTAAATTAAGCTATCTTTTGTCCATTAAGAAATACAGGAAGGACACAAAAACATAAAATGTTAATGACTGAGAAATGACCTTCTACAACAGAAGACAATAATATTAAAAAATGACAAGAAAAAGACTGAAATAATGAGCACTAACTAAACAAACTACCTTACTAAATAAATAATGAATGTAAAAAAATTATGATGCATGACAAAATGTAACATTTTCAAGGGTGATTGAATAAGTGATGAGGTAGTACATTTTCAGATCATCAGCAATATCCCCACATGGAGAAATCGTTTTGTCTTACACTATGTGAGTGCAGTATGTTACCAGCTTAGCTTAATGCTCATTCTCCAGACTAACCTCTTGTGCCCTCCTGAAACCAACCTTACTGACAGTCCATCGTGTTGACCTTCGTCCTTTTTTGAGTCCTTCCTGCCACCGCTTTCCTCAGTGAATCAAACTGGACATTTTTTATGGTGCTTACAACAGAAGGGACACATGAATGATATCTCCAGGCTTCCTCATGGCAAAGGAGAAATTACTCTTAAAACTGATTCCAGGATCAATAAACCCATCCCACCAACTGAAAGTACAAAACCATACAGCTATATCCCCAAAAATAAATACATTTACAAACATACAACAACCAACAAAGTATATAAAATAAGTAGCAAAACAAGTAACTTAAAAGGAAACTTTTTTTTTTTTGTTGGCCTCAATACATTGACCATGAGCTGAGGGATTAATGTCTGCCTGAATAACCAATTCTAGCACAAGCGGGGATGTCACAGCACTTTCCCCCCCAAAGAGAGACGTGTTGGCTTCTGCTATCCATTGTGTCAAACAAATGGGGCGCATGAATGAGCATCATTGCACTGTGAGATCTGCATTAGAGACTTAATAAGCATTTTTTTTTCCCAAACCCAAAGAAAAGCATTTGCACCCAGACAGCCTCGGGGCCTGCCCTCCAATTATACAGAGAACACCATACACTGAGAGAAAAAAAGATAAGAGGAAATGTACAACAACAGTTACTGAACCTTTCTCACCTCCCTGTAATCAAGGTCATTACCCAACATGCACTGAGTGTCAAGTAGATGGGGTAATATTTATTACAGAGCAAACAGGGTGCCAAGGAACAATCCAGTACATAGCCTTTTTGCTATGAACACAGACCAAAACTAAAAAAAAACTATAAATTAAAAGAACAAAATACAGCAGCTATAGAAGAATATATGTGTGTGTGTTTGCATCTTCCTTTTTCAGACTACATTTTGTTAGCCCCATGAGTCAACAGTTTAGTTTGTTGGTTTGTTTTTTGATTTTTTCTTCTTGCCAGTTTTCTTTTTGGCACCTACCCCGAAATTAGAAAAAAGAATAACAGTGCAGCTTTTTTTTAATGCAATTCAAATGATTTGGTACAGTATTTGTATTTTAATAACCGATTAAGAGTACTTGTCAGCTTAGTTTCAGTACTGTGTCAGTAGCCATGTTTGTCTTTGCAGTAATGTCATCACACCTTTGTGTTAAAAGAGGTGATGCTTGAGTATTTGGCAGCAGAATGTGTATTGGGAAGAATACAGTTCACAGAGTGTAATGTACAAGAAATTACTGATTGCAGGACAGTGTGAAAGAATAAAGCATTCATAAAGAAGACCCATATCAGCTGAAACTCCATTTTGAATATATGAGTATAACATGAACGGCTTTGGACATAACTGCTGATGCCGTGTCCGTCTTTTTGCAAAGAACATATCCAAATCTGATATTTTCGCCTCCTTGCTAATAAAATATTGTTAAACAGTTACCAGGTTATTTATAGGATGCTTTCTGTTTAGCAGTTGTTAAGTCAGTAACACATCAGTCATTCTGCAATTGTACATGAAGAGCCCAGCAACAGCCCAGAAACATCTCCATGATATAACCTTTAACTTGAAAAGGAAGAGCAATGCCTTTCCATATCTTGAAAATTTGAACATTATGAATAGGGCCTCATTGGCACCTAATTTTCCTTGTAAGTGAATCCTGGAAATAGTCACCGCAGTGGGCTGCGAAATATGATTTGCACCTCAGATGAGATGTGATATTTCATGTTGGATAAGCCAGCTTCTTGTCATGCTTGAAAACTTGGAGATAGTTTACAATAATATACGGCCACTTTAACACTGGGGCCAGCAATCTCCCAAACAATGTTCCCATGAAAAATGTGGGTAGCAGCCAGGAGGTTAATAGAGCATTGGTCCTTTTTTAATTGAAAAAGTGACTCGGGGACTTGTGGTATACAGAGTGGTAATATTATTACAGGCAGTAAGTAACGTTGCAGAGACTTACTGTTCACCTGGGATAAGGTTAATGAACATCAGACTTCTGCTGCAGACTCCAGCCATGGGGTTAACTATTTCTCTGCTACCTTAGGACCCTTCTCCAAAGCATGTGATCTAAAAATAAGCACAAACAATCCATCATGCTTCCTCCTGAAGAATGCTGAGTCTCGGCACATGTAATGCACACCTCCAAATCTCTACAGCACCATAGGGCCCATGTACGTTTTAACAAAATGGTATTGTGACTAGGGTGACCACCTGGCACCCACGTATTCACAGGACACATTGAAATACACGAAGTAGTCGATTGAGTGTTAAAGCTTTGCTGAATGGATGTGGTTGCCTAATTGCTGCGGAACAAATATTTTGCAGCATGACACTACAACAGCATGCTAACCTGGGCTTACTGACAATTAAATAAGTCATTGGCTCTGTGTTGTTCCTCTCACAAATGAACACATTTGTTTTGATCTGGAGAGTCTGAGCAAAATATGGTAAGACGGGTCATAAAACAACTAGAACAAATATGAAAGAGGGCAAGTAATACATAAAGTAAATAGAGCGAAGGATTTTAATACAAATATTCAAGATACTTTTTCAAATTTGTAGATGGATAGTGTACTATCATGCTCAGCACTCGTGCATTTAGCCACATTTGTTTAATGAACTAATATGCTTCTTCTTGCTGCTGATTACTTATAGAGTGCTTTAAGTCATCATACCATAACTGATTCTATAATATTCATACTTATGCTGGCTCTACCCGTCAGCACACACCGGGAATGGAATTCTCCAGATTTTTGTGCTTGTTTAAGTTCTTACATACTAGGATGTATCCTTATCTTATTGAATTTTGCACTTGTATATTTATTTATTACTGCTGCGAAGAATGTTTAATAACTGTAAGTCTCTCTGGCAAAGGGTGTCTGCTATGAAATAAATCATAATATTTATATAATGCAATAATAATAATAATGCAATTATAGAGCAAGGGTGTTAACATATTCTACCTTTGTATTCATGCAACAGAAGTATAAATCTGATTTACAAATATTACAATGCACAATTATTTTTTTTAAACAGTAATGCAATAGGGCTTGATCCTTACACCTCAAATAATCAAAATAACAGCTGAACATGAATGTATAGCCACATTTATTTATTGTAACATGGCTGTGACTGGTTCTTACACCCTCTACCAGCAGTATTCTTCAGTAAGGTAGCCTCCAGCAATGCAATTCCAGGTATATTGGTTGTGAAAAACAGCTATTTGTGTGCCTGTGCTTATTGATTATTATGTACTGCCTCTACCAAACGTTATGTTTCCCTGTGTACTGGTTGTTTAATTATACCTTTTATGGGCTTTACTCTTTTTATGTTTGCCTATTGTTTGCTAGATGGTGTTATTAAAGATGTTTCAATGGATTGCAGAAAACCTTTTTTATTCTTTTGTTATTGTCAATTTTAAATATTTTTCTTATGTGAATGTTTCAGGTTCAATATGAATTGGACTGAGACAGGTGGATGAAATAGGCAGAGGACTCTCCTATAAAAACAAGCAAGGGAGAACTTGTATTCATTAATTAAAACAAGCTCAGCAGATAAAAATGAAAACAATAACTTACAAAACATAGGCAATATTCAATTTCCCTGCTAGCCCAGTTATCACTGTTATATATAATGCCATCTTCGCAGTTCCTAATTTCCTTCATACATTACAGTTTTACTGGCCTTCAACTCACTCACTTCATTCACTTTAACAGCTTGGCAACTGCTCTACATACCTAGCTTTGTGAGCTAGCTGGAGATGAGAACACTCCCCCAACTGTGTCCCACCCATATGTCTATATAAGATAATTCAAGCTTTTCACACAAGTTAATGGCACTAAAGCCAAACCCACTTACTGAATATACATGAACTCTGGAAGCATCTTCAATCAAATACAATAGAATACAATGAAAACACACCAAGAAAAGGACTTAAGAACACTCTAGAACATATTATCGCAAAATAATGCTATTCATCTAATGCTAATTTCTAGAACCCTTTAATGATGAGAATTAACAAAATACACTTATTCCCCCAAATTATATTTTAGGAATCAGGGGCCGGCATTAAAATATATTACCCTAGTCTAAACCATTACACTAGTCTTAATTGGACAGATTAGACTATAATTCTAGATCTGTGGATACAACATTTCACGGCCAAAACAGTTTTGAGGGTGGTCCTCCTCCAGCGGGCAGACATTGTTTTAGCATATTCGTCCATCGTTTCTGCACGTTTTTTACAGACCGCACACAAGCAAGTTGACAAGTTGTGTTGTTATTTTATCCCATGCCTGTGTTTGAGTGTGTTAGTGCAAGCTTCAGAAAATGTCCACTAAAGTAAATATTGTAGCAATTCTGAAGATACGTTAACTAGCTTAGTTTTTAATTAACTGTGAACTGGGATCGTCGCTGTTTTACAAAAGGGTCAACCATGTCTTAAAATTCCCAGAATGCGTTGCGTGACTGACAATGTAAGACCACTCTAAGGAATTACTGTTTTATGCATCGGTTTTAGCTAAGTGTCTATCTTTAGTTTGACTTATAATTATAACAAGAACAATTGTATGTAGCCTATACTGAAAAAAAAACAACATTGTTGTGGTTGTTGTTTTAATATATGATTTACTTGATTTACTTATATGATTTAGATAAAAAAGAAACTTAATTACAGACCTGAAAGACTAGGTGATTTCAAGACTTAACACAGCATAAACCTTTCAAATTAGATTAAAACAAAACAAAACAGAGAAAGACACACAATGAATTACTTAATTTGGCAAGACTCAATAATAAAACGTGGTCAAATGTTTTAGGGGAAATGCATTAGCCTTGTAGCTTCAAACACATTACATTTCAATTGCTTAAAAAAAAAAATGCCGTATAATGTTTAACAGAATAACAGTGAGTATGTGGTTGGCTGCTTTAAAACATGTTGTTACTTTGTTTTCATCTCTAATGTCCTGGTACCAGTAAATTGCATCATGTACTTTTGTATGCATTATAGCATTAGGATTAGGTATTCCACTCTTCTATGTCATTTAAGATATGCTTTTCTCCCAGTCATGTGCATGAAGATAAGATACCAGTGGTCATGTGCTGAAATCCACAGAAACGCTCTCCTCAAGCCACACTTTTTGGATATAATTATTCTGCCATTGACATAGACTGGGTGCTACCAGAAACTGCAGTACAACCCCCTAATATCATACTTACTTAAATTGTGTCCATAGAACATATATATTATTTATTTATGTATGTATTTTTTTAATGTAATGACACTCTTCACAAGTAGATGAACTCCTGATAGAAAGACAGGCTTCCTATCTAATTTCCGTTGCTGTGAAAAAAAATTGTCTGCAGAAGCACTCATCTCTGTAATTTATTAGCACTTCATTCATTAATCCCCTTTTGAAAATGGCATGTGCACAATTATTTATTAATGAAATTCCCATCTCCTTCGGAAAGTTCACAAATGAGTCCTTCATCGTACCAGCTCAGTCATTAGCGCAGGCATTCTCCATAACAAGCCTCTGAGACCAGCCCTTGACTTTGTCCAGGTTTGACAGTAGATTTCACTATCTAACGGTGAGCAACTTAAGAAACACTAAACTTATAAAGCAGTACAGGGGGCAGTCAAACACCGGACCTCCCAATCCCTCTCTTTCCACACCTTTAGCACAAACAGCTTGTTAATCGCTTGGTTAAGTGATAATTAATTCAAATCTATAATTAATCAGGTGCCTGTCCCAGATACCTGCAATAGGATAGATGGAAGGTGTGTTATTTGACATCCGCTGAGGTGTCAGCTGGAATACAGAAGTCTGTTTTCTCCAAGTTATGTAAGTGTGCTTGTGAGGCCAACAGAGGGATTCATTAAAACAGTTCAGCCCCCAAAAAGCTGAAATATCTATGCAGCAAAATCAACACAGTCTGAAATCTAATAAAAAGATGAGTCCTCTAAATCCCGTACTGTAAGAAGCTCAACTACATCATAAGACAACAGCTGTCACTTCCCCAGTAATTTTTTCAGTTTTCAGTTTCACTATGTCTCTCTACACAAACACACACACACCCACGCACACACGCACACACACACGCACACACCCACACCCGCACACCCGCACACCCACACACCCACACACACGCACACCCGCACACCCGCACACCCACACACACACACACGCACACACGCACACACACACACACCCACACACACACACCCGCACACCCACACACACACACCCGCACACGCACACACACACACACACACACATATAGAAGTCTGTCTTGCTATATACCAGACCACAGAAAGGATATGAGTATGCTGTGCACATTATGTCATGCAGACCTCATCTCCTCTGACTGACATTCTGTTATACCACCGCTTTGCTGCATTATGTGTCATTAAGCAAATTAAATGCACAGGCAGAGATGGAAATCATTGCATGTGGCATGACATACACTGGTTTATCAATTCCTGTACTTTTATGCCCCACTGACCCTTTCATTTCTTTGGCATTTTTCATTTAAAATACATATTTACTGAATAAGTTTTTAGCTAACTCCTGTAAAATGAATTCTGAACCATCCTTAGAAATTTTTCTATGAACTTAATTCTGGAATTATGGTAAACCGACTAAGTAAATGTATAACCTTGAAGGGGTTTCAAACAAAGCAAAACAAAGAACAATAGTGGGTATCAAGCACAAAAACAACCAACAAATAAACAAAAAAGAAAAAATTCAAAGGCATAGTCAATCAGATGTTACTCATCTGCTAAACTGAAGATTAGGTAGGGACATCGCAAAAAGGTCCAAGGTCGTGCGCTATCTTCTAAAACTATTGTACTCAATCACTGACTTATCTGACCCCTTGTAATGCGTTTACTTTTCCTTGGTACTTTGGTTTGTGAACCTATTAGTTCATCATGTAAAATGAGTTGCAGAGTGATTTATAACAACTAAACAAATAAATACCAAGCATTTGAGTCTGTTACTCTCTTCACCGGTCTTTGAGCTAAGTTTGACACTAGCAGGGTCAGATTTCTGAAGATTATGAACTCATTTTGGCTCTGTTTTTCACTGCAGCCAAATTTCTCACTCCACTGTAAGTGAATTAAGTGGGAATTTTGAAAATGAGAAGAAATAATAATAATAATTTATATTTTTTCACATTCCTGTGTACAGTTTAAATAATCTTGATGCAACATGATTCTCATTAAATGAATAAGAAAACAAATGTGTTTTTTCTGATCATGGTAAAGCTCCCTTATACACTCACCTAAAGGATTATTAGGAACACCATACTAATACTGTGTTTGACCCCCTTTCGCCTTCAGAACTGCCTTAATTCTACGTGGCATTGATTCAACAAGGTGCTGAAAGCATTCTTTAGAAATGTTGGCCCATATTGATAGGATAGCATCTTGCAGTTGATGGAGATTTGTGGGATGCACATCCAGGGCACGAAGCTCCCGTTCCACCACATCCCAAAGATGCTCTATTGGGTTGAGATCTGGTGACTGTGGGGGCCAGTTTAGTACAGTGAACTCATTGTCATGTTCAAGAAACCAATTTGAAATGATTCGACCTTTGTGACATGGTGCATTATCCTGCTGGAAGTAGCCATCAGAGGATGGGTACATGGTGGTCATAAAGGGATGGACATGGTCAGAAACAATGCTCAGGTAGGCCGTGGCATTTAAACGATGCCCAATTGGCACTAAGGGGCCTAAAGTGTGCCAAGAAAACATCCCCCACACCATTACACCACCACCAGCAGCCTGCACAGTGGTAACAAGGCATGATGGATCCATGTTCTCATTCTGTTTACGCCAAATTCTGACTCTACCATCTGAATGTCTCAACAGAAATCGAGACTCATCAGACCAGGCAACATTTTTCCAGTCTTCAACTGTCCAATTTTGGTGAGCTTGTGCAAATTGTAGCCTCTTTTTCCTATTTGTAGTGGAGATGAGTGGTACCCGGTGGGGTCTTCTGCTGTTGTAGCCCATCCACCTCAAGGTTGTACGTGTTGTGGCTTCACAAATGCTTTGCTGCATACCTCGGTTGTAACGAGTGGTTATTTCAGTCAAAGTTGCTCTTCTATCAGCTTGAATCAGTCGGCCCATTCTCCTCTGACCTCTAGCATCAACAAGGCATTTTCGCCCACAGGAATGCCGCATACTGGATGTTTTTCCCTTTTCACACCATTCTTTGTAAACCCTAGAAATGGTTGTGCGTGAAAATCCCAGTAACTGAGCAGATTGTGAAATACTCAGACCGGCCCGTCTGGCACCAACAACCATGCCACGCTCAAAATTGCTTAAATCACCTTTCTTTCCCATTCAGACATTCAGTTTGGAGTTCAGGAGATTGTCTTGACCAGGACCACACCCCTAAATGCATTGAAGCAACTGCCATGTGATTGGTTGGTTAGATAATTGCATTAATGAGAAATTGAACAGGTGTTCCTAATAATCCTTTAGGTGAGTGTATATGTATATAAAAAATATGTATGTGTATCATTGAAGAGTGAAAATGATCAAATGGGCCAGACACATTGTAAAAAGAACAGATCAAAGATGGACAAAGGAAGTTATCGAATGGATCACAAGAGATGAAAAAGACCTTCAAGATGACCACATAAAAGATGGGAAAATAAAATCATACACTTTGCAGGTGTGACATGGAAAAGAGAAGCTTTAGATTGAAGCAAATGGAAACATCTTGGGGAGGCCTTCATCCAGCAGTGGATCAATTGATTGTGATGATGATGGTGACATATATATATATATATATATATATATATATATATATATATATATATATATACAGAGAGAGAGAGAGAGAGAGAGAGAGAGAGAGAGAGAGAGAGACAGAAAACCTGATTGTGGAAAACCACAGAAGGAAAGGAACAACTCCCTTGAATAGATCCAGATCTGTATTCACTTTGTAGAAAAAGTATATTTTTGCAATGTTCTGATAAAGACAAACTGTTGAAATGTGTTAACATTGTTGTTTGCTGACTTTTGAAATTTTAAAATGGAAGATTTTTTTTTTCTACAAAGCGAATACAGATCTGGATCTATCCAAGGGAGTTGTTGTTCCTTTCCTTCTGTGGTTTTCCACAATCAGGTATTCTCTTTATGTTATATTCCCTGGACAAGGCACCCCAGATTGGAAACAAACAGACAGCTATTTTTTAGTGCTTGTATAAACCTTTTGCCACACACACAGACATATATATGTACACACATATTTATGTATATACAGTACTGTGCAAAAGTTTTAGGCAGGTGTTAAAAAAATGCTGTAACATAATAATGCTTTCAAAAATAGACATGTTAATAGATTATATTTATCAATTAACAAAATAAAAAGTGAGTGAACAGAAGAAAAATCTAAATCAAATCCATATTTGGTGTGACCACCCTTTGCCTTCAAACCAGCATCAATTGTTCTAGGTACACTTGCACATACTTTTTGAAGGATCTCAGCAGGTAGGTTCGCCCAAACATCTTGGAGAACTAACCACAGTTCTTCTGTGGATTTAGGCAGCCTCAGTTGCTTTTCTCTCTTCATGTAATCCCAGACAGACTCGATGATGTTGAGATCAGGGCTCTGTGGGGGCTATACCATCACTTCCAGGACTCCTTGTTCTTCTTTACGCTGAAGATAGTTCTTAATGACTGTTGCTGTATGTTTGGGGTTGTTGTCATGCTGCAGAATAAATCTGGGGCCAATCAGATGCCTCCCTGATGGTATTGCATGATGAATAAGTATCTGCCTGTACTTCTCAGCATTGAGGAGACCATTCATTCTGATCAAATCCCCAATTCCATTTGCAGAATTGCAGCACCAAACTTGCAAGGAAGCTCCACCATGCTTCACTGTTGCCTGCAGACACTCATTCATGTACCGCTCTCCAGCCCTTCGGCAAACAAACTGCCTTCTGCTACAGTCAAAAATCTCACATTTTGACTCATCAGTCCAGAGCACCTTCTGCCGTTTTTCTACACCCCTGTGTTTTCGTGCACAGTTGAGTTGCTTGGTCTTGTTGTCACATCGGAGGTATGGCTTTTTGGCCGCAAGTCTTCCATGAAGGCCACTTCTGACCAGACTTCTCCGGACAGTAGATGGGTATACCAGGGTCCAGGGGCGTCACTAGGCACTGTTTAGGGGGGCTTCAGGCTTTCCCACCCCCTCCGAAACCAGAAATAACACCGTAAGCACCCCCCCCCCCCCCCCACCAATCCTGGACACCGTTTTGAAGCCCCCGTAAAACTTGAATTCTAGAAACACCCCAGGGTCCCACTCTTATCTGCCAATTCTGAGCTGATGGCACTGCTGGACGAAGGGAAGTAAGCATGATGTGTCTTTCATCTGCTGCAGTAAGTTTCCTTGGCCAACCATTGCATCTACGGTCCTCAACGTTGCCCATTTCTTTGTGCTTCTTCAAAAGAGCTTGGACAGCACATCTGAAAACTCCTGTCTGCCTTGAAATTTCTGCCTGGGAGAGACCTTGCTGATGCAGTATAATCTACATATTGAATTGATGATCATTAGCACCTGTTTGGTATAATTGTTTAATCATAAACCTGACTATATGCCTACAAAATCCCTGACTTTGTGCAAGTTTAACTAGAAGAATTGATGCTGTTTTAAAGGCAAAGGGTGGTCACACCAAATAATGATTTTTCTGTTCACTCACTTTGCATTGTGTTAATTGATAAATATAATCTATTAACATGTCTATTTCTGAAAGCATTCTTTCTTTACAGCATTTTTTCACACCTGCCTAAAACGTTTGCACAGTACTGTGTATATATATATATATATATATATATATATATATATATATATATATATATATATATATATATATATACATATATATATATATATATATATACATACATATAAATACATATAGTTTGAAGTCTCAGCAGTTTAAAAGAACAAAAAAAAATCCCTTTTGTTGTTTATTTATAGTTTATATCCATATAAAGAAATCAAGTTTTATTCTTATCTTAATAAAAATGTTCCTTGATTTAGGAGGTTAAATTAAAAAAAATGGAGGCCTGTCTTTCACCCATGAAAAAAAAAATCTGATTGCTGATAGAATATTTTCCATGATATGAATTAAGCTATATCTACTGTCATTCTTGTAAGGTTAATAGGATCGCACGCCTTTATCAGCGAGCGGCACTCCAAATTGGGCCACAAGGGTTCACATATAATTCAATTGCTAATTACTCAAGCCAAGATTACAATTTTTGTGGTTGACAGATACTGTCTACTTGTCTAATATTTTGTAAAAGGAAATCAATATTATCATCTTTGCACATTACTTGCAGTAGGTCAGAGCGGAATTTGTAGTGGAGGAAAGCAGAGTCTTTGGTAGATGTTCTTTGGGGCTTTTAGTGTAACTAAGGGTAAAATCGTGCACTGCAAGTCTTCAGACTCCCGTACTGAAACCTGTCATTCAAATGGTTCTGCTGAGTTCAGTCAGTTTTTAGATTTGACTAAATAACGTTAGAATGAAAAATGGAACTGGCGAAGATCAACAAAATAGGAAAAACAGAAATTAACTTCTAAGACTTGATACACACTTTTTGTACAATATTGATTCATTGTTTTCAATATAAGCTTTGGAAGTTTGCTGCCTCATATCGAGTTTGAGTGATACAGAAATAAAGAATACCCCCACAGATCATACATTTGAGCCTGTTACTATCCTAGATTGGCCACAATCAGCAACCATTTAATTAGTGACTGAGAGAAGAAGGGCATTGATTTTAACCTTTTAAAAGTCACCCATAGACATATACGTCACAGACACAAAATAGCTACTGACTCTAGCTGCTGACACTTACAAGAAAAACGTGCCAAAAACATTTTCATTCCTTTATAAAATTGTGACACTCAATGGTTAAACCTGCTCAATATCCTGGTTGAGAATGAAACTCAAGTTAAATACTATGCGTAGTGTTCCAGAGATATTCTGTCACCAAAGCCCCAACGTCATAATTGGAAACTAAGTGTAACTAAATTTAGAACTGACAACAGTCTTTATTATTTTATTCTTTAATGGCTGTGTATGGTGTAAGGCCATGTTGTGGAAGCAGAGACATTTGAAGAACATTGAAGAAGATGTGATTGCAGGATCATTAAGACACTAAAAATAACAGGAGCGAGACAGGCCAGCCAGCCTCATCGCATGGTAACCTTCTGTTAGCCAAAGAGAGAGACATATCTTTTGCCTCCTACGTCAGCAGATATGCTTCTCTGTGATTAGATCTCAACATTGTTGTTGTGCAAGTTTTTCACTTCACCTATCATCATTTTTAAAGCTGATTTCAAACAGACAATCCCCCCCCAGAAACCTTACCAAACTCCATCAGTTTGCTGGCTCAGCATTCAGATAAAACACTTGTTTACATGCTACTCTGTTACCCATTTTCACAGTAAGTACCACAAGAGGAGATAGGCCTACAAGACCTTGTTTGCAGTAGGTGAAACAGTAATAAAAAACTATCAGTGTGCTATTAACTCCCTGACAATACCACACCTTATCTTGTTTGTAGACCTTACTGGAATGCAGGACTGGTGACTCTTTTCCAAATAAAGGAAGGTACACTAAACTATCATAAATAAATCATCGATTATTCTTTGCTGACTCACTGTAAATCTATCGTTGTGGTACTCTACAAAAGCTGAGAACAGGAGGCTTGTATATAACATATAAAGTATGTCATATGAGTGGTATTATTTTACCTTGACTGGGTTTCTCTAATTGTAGGGGTGTGTGATAACCTTTATGTAAGTGTCTAATGCAGTGCGCTTAGTTACTGATTGGGAAATATGAGATTAATTTAAGGATAATGACTATAACTTTAATTTTATAGTACTGCGACTGCCAACCGATGTTCTCTATATCCATGACTTCTCACCTTTGAAACATCCTTCCATTTCATTGTGTTTTTAATAGGACGTTTGATCTGGCCAATTCCAGCTTGTTGGAAATGTTGAATTTGGAGTTAAATATTTCTTAAACTGACGCCTACACTTTATTAATGGTTTACATTCTGAAACCATTAATTATATTAAGAATTATCAATAAGTCAAACACAAGACTTAAAGACAAACCTGGTGATTGTGCCCAACTATGAATCATAGGTATTTCCTTGACCTCTTGACACTCATCAGCATTAAAAAAAAAAAAATCCTGATTTATCATGTTTTATGATTTGTGAACATTAATATTTCCTTGCTCAGTGGCCGCACATTAACAATGACTAAATGCAGATTTACAAACAAAATTACACTTTGCAGTCAGAATGATTAATCATTGGACAGGTGGATTTGCAGCTGCTTTATTAAATCAAGATATAAAAAATGCCCTATGATACATTAACAGACTGCATCATGTTTTAAAGGTGTAAGATATGGCATTAGTTATTCCCCAGTTATTTATGTCTTATGTTGGATGTGTTTTTCTTCTGTATTGTATAGTCACTTCTGTCTGCATGTATACTATGATATTAGGAATCTGTACACTACAACCCTGTTTACTGATCAATGATTATTGATAATTGACTATTATTATTGTTATTATGAATAATATTATAATAATAATAATAATAATAATAATAATAATAATAATAATAATATAGTGTTATAAAAATGAATTTCTGATATTTAACTTTCCACTTGTTACCTTTTTCAATCATGGTGATCTGTAAATGTGCATATCTACTGTATGTATATATGTTTATGTACTTGTGTATGTATAACTTTGTATGTATAACTTTGTGTATGTATCTGTACTAGTAGACACATACGTGATTACCTGAAAGGAATGCAGCTGCCACTCCACCCTTGACCTGAGAGCCAGGACACAGGTGGCGCTGGAGAGGTGGAGGTGAATTGAAACACTGCAGGGGATGCTGTTTTGGGTGAGCTTATATACCCTGGCCTTGCTGTTCATTGGAGGGCTATTTTCTGTGATAGCCAATGGGCTTGTTCAATCTGTGTGTGATTAAGTGAGTTTACTGCCTGAACCAACGCTTTGCTTAATTAATGACTGCTTACGATATATTGAATCATAACAGTTGAGTTTTGTGCTCTCTGATTTCCTTGTTACTTCAAAGTGTAATAGGGCTCTGTAAGGTGTGTTTTATATTTCTCTATCTTTCTGTGATATTTCTCATATGGAATGGTGTGTGCAGGCAGATCCTTGCTATGCTTTCCCTAAAAATTACAATAACAAATCTATAATAAATAAATACATAAATACATATAAAGTCTATACAAGTCTCATATCCCTTCAGTAAGATGTTCTCATTGCATCAGTAACAAATTTAGCATAATATAATTAAAACAGTCAAATAAGGTGGCAATGAAGTCCTTAAAATCTTGATATGTCTCTAATCGTTTTTAATTGTTTTGCTGGAAATTAATGCAGTAAAAGGAACAGATCTGCATGGAAAGGAGGGGGAAATAGTTATTATTGATTTTTGATATTATAAATTAAACAGCTATAACCTAATGTGTAAATAAATCATTTTTGACACTACTCTGGGAATGGAGCCTTTATGATTTCTGTGCAAGACCATTGTGAAGAAGGCAAAGGTCAATATAATAAATCTCCTTTTTAGGGATCTGTGATTTGAAGGAAAAAAATGAATGCAACAGATGTATGAAAGGAATTTACTCTTTTATATGTACATTTTGAGTTTTTGAGTCTACATTATATTCTTTGCAGGACAATGACCTTGTAATGTCTGCTGCAAAGAGTATAGCAATCAATGTGTAAACCTCCTTTTCTCCTTGCTCACTCCACAGTTTCTATGAGTTTCATGTTCAGAGAAGGCAATTCAAAAGGAAAGGGATTGTATTCATTAACACGGACACAAATACATCTTTAAAATCCTTTTCTAGAACTATCTATATGTAGTACAAGACATAATGTTTACACATTATTTGATAATGAAGATCATTGACAGTTATGTTTTTGGTTTGTTATGTATTACTGTGATCTTTTAAAGAGATAAGCATTGCTTAAATACAGGATCATGATATTAATGATCACAGAAATACATGTTTGGCTCATAGTCAGGATTAGAGAAAGGTATGATATAGATAAGTCCGAGTTCTCTAATTTGCAATGGATTTTAAATTTTCCTTTTGGCTTGGACCATAATCAAAATTAAATCATACATCTTTAACTACGATCAGAATTTCCCCCTTTGTCATCATCTGTCTGGTTTCATAAAATGACAAGTGGGACTTCGGTTTTCCACCTTCTTACCAGGGGGGACAGTCTCCTGCTCCTGTATTGGTCCTCTTTGCATACCCTTCTGCCCCTGAGACGCCATCATTTCAATCACCATTAGGCCAAGAGGCCACACGTATTCCTGACATAATGTAAGCCATGCAGAATTGCCCGCACACCTCATTCTTGAAGAGTGGTATGTGCATCCTTTCAATTAACCTCTTTTGCACACTTTGACATTCAGAACAATATTTGTTCCTAAATTAATATATCTATCGCAGGACATATTTCAATTTTCTTTGATCAAAACTGCTCTCCTTCTGGCTAAACTCCTAATTGACCTAAATCAGTTGGGAGATACAGGGTATGGGGATGCATAGTCAAGGACCTCAGTACTGTACATCAGGGCCTTTTTCCAGAATTACTATCAGAAAAGACATCAAAATGAAATTAAATTTTTTAAATGAAGTGAAGACCTAGTCAATGCAATATAATTTCTCATTTAATTTTACTCCCTTGTCTGAATTCAGTTCTGATTAATTTTAATTGATGAGCCGGTATCCCTTTCTTGAGATGAGAATATCTGTTCAATACCATTCGGCTATACTTCTGATTGAATGTAATGCAAACGACAGTTTTGTACACCTGCTTAACATAAAGTGACGCTTGCTGTACTCAAAGCTTGTGGTAATGGTAGCAGAACTCTGCAGCCCTGGATTCCACTGCTAGCATCATGGCAGCTGGCCTTCAGATATGTGTGGCATGTTGTATTTTACTAGTACAAATAATAATCATTACATTTGTGGGAACCCACATTATGAATGTACCTGACTCTCTGGGATTTTGCATACAGCACATTCATCAGATCGAAATATTGTATTACATCATATCACAATAAATACTTATCACAAACCCATTGACATGGGCAAACAAAGTAAACCTGTCTCCCTTGAGATTTATGCTGCTTTTGCCTTTGTTTAACTGGTTTCTAATAGTGTGAACTCACTTTCATTTGTTGCCAGGGCTGCTTCAGAACTCATTTAATGAATTAGTTTTCCCTGTGCAACTGGGAGTCAGAGTGATTGATACTGGTCAGCTCAACGCGTGCGGAAATTGATCTGAAGTGACTCCAATCAAGCCACAGCTCCCTGGTCATTCGGTCGCTTAGCAACCTCAGCCCTTGGTTGGCAGTGAGTGTGTCCAATGGCCCTTGTCCCCACATTGGTCTTACAGTCACTGACCTCTAAGTCATACATCAAAAACTGAAAAAAAATGCCACTGCACTTAATGTTCCTATTCATCCTTCACATGTTTTCCAATCAGTTATGCTTAACCTTCAGCTAATACACCATATCAGCTTTAGAGTCTGTTTAATAGTAGCTAATTGGGCTTTCTCACTGCTTTTGCAAGATGGTGATTTACTATGTTATTAATGTGATTATTATATATTATTATTTGTTTTAATGTAGGTATACATTTAAAATCCAAAACCTACCAAAGAAAAAAATATTCATTCTCTATCTCACATGACTGCTTAGGTTGGTTATTTTATATTATGTGGGCTGAAAAAACAATTCAGCACAAGAAACTGAAGACTACCACTGACAGGTTATCACAGACATAAATAAATACATATTTTAAATAAGCTTGAATACCATTGAAATGGTCCAGAAATGGTTTATTAACTTGAAATTAGCTGGTCTGCATTCTCTGCATATGAGATGCTGATCATGTATTACAAAAGGATCAAAAGGGAGTTTGTCATGTTAGTATTTTTCTACCTGCTGTTTCTTTATTTATGCCTTCAAGCAAATGGCTGAAGTGGAAAATCAAACACTGATGTACAGGACACCGTATACTTTTTTGAGTACAGAGCTTTCTTTCATATTGCTTTGAATGAGACGGACATTGCATCCTAGTGCCCAATTATGAAGTAATTCAGAGAGCTGTTAATTTCCACAAGGCCTGAACTGGCAGACGTTTGGTTGCAATTGATTACAATTGTATTTCCATGTGAGATTTATATTCTGTTTTTAAGGAGCAAAATGTTAATTTTTAAAAACCTTAACATAAAAGTTTTGCATTTTACTCCAAACCATTTCTCCAAGTTTCTTTACGTTTGTGTGTTTATTAATACTGTATATTTATTTCTACTTTATGATTTCTGTCTCAGCTGTATTAATGTACTCAGTTAAAAATGCAAATAGAATTTAAACTTCCATCTTTTTTAATCTTATTTATTCAAAACTTGAAGATAAAGTAATATCGTAATTTTAGAGCAACTATCACGTTTAAGTTGTTTTCATTGGCATTTCCCCTTCAGTATGTTTTATTAACTCAACATTTCTGTATGGTTGGAGTCATTTGTAATTGCATTGTATTCAGCAATAATTTATGTTCTTTAACAGCTTTCTTCAATCATCTCAATAAATGTAATTGAATCACTGTCAGCTGATTTGCGTAAAATGCATATTATTAAATTATTATTTTTTAAAACTACAAATTAATTATATTGATTTAGAAATGCATATATTTAGATGTTCACCAGGCCTCATTCTGGGAAATATAGCACACAAAAAAAGCTGAACTAAGCTGAATTTAAAGCAATAGTACTTTTTTAATGTATCATTTATTCAGTAAGGTGCCATTCTTTAGATCCTGGTAATTTTTAATCAATTAACTAATGTCCTTAAACACAAAACCAATCATAAAAAAGATGTATTCATTGGGAAAGAGAGGCCTTTCCTATGAAAAACGGTGGTGTAAAAACACAAAAGAACAAATGATATTGGTGAGTGCCAATTTGGTCAAAATATGCCATGTCATTAACATAAGTCAGCTAATGAACAATTCATGGCAATTTGATTGACCCCTCTTCTTCCAGACCATTGGCCACAGAACACACTTGACAGATGAATTGGAGCATGGACCATGCTAATGCAACCTACACCACCCTGGAGTCTAATCTCTCTGAGGATACAATATTCTGGGCAAGAAATGTATCCTATATTTGGGTCGTCGGGTATCTGCTGAAAAGGATTTTTAAATCTTTAAATACATTTGCTTAAATTCTGGTATTCTTGTTAAATGTTCTTCAATAAAACACAGGACTGTGACTAGTTTTATTTTCTACTTCTGTGTTTGTTGCAAACATTCTTACTTTGGAAGGGTGGTACCCAGCACTGGAAGGTCAATTCAGATCAGATCAGGTACAACCCAGGCAGTAGCTGTGGTTGATAGTTTGGTTCAGTTTCTATGGATATCAATCCTTGGTGATCCTTTCCAGACTGTTTGACAAGATGTGTGTGTGTGTGTATATGAGAGAGAGAGAGACAGTGTCTATGTGTGTGTTTCTATTTTTAATGTGGACAAATGTTGACATTGAGCTGCTATGTCCCTATGGATCCATTCAGGACAGTGTATGAATTGTCAAAAACATTACTGCTAAAATGCTTTGGGAATCCCTTTTTCCAAGGCAAGGTTCAACACAAAAGTAAGTTTCATTACTTTATCCACTGGCTTTGTGCAATTCACCAGCTCATTCCATAGGTTAAAATAATAAAATACATTTTGGAGCACTACCATTCCTTTTCTCTTTCTAATTAAATATATTTCATTTTTTTAAATTACATATATTACAATATTTATAACTCTTTTGATTATTTCACTTATTAATTTATACCAGGATCTAAACATATTCCACCTACAGTATATGTATTTTATGGGGCTGGGAATGTAAGATTATAACAATGGAAATTGAAGAACATACCTTGGATTAAACTGAATGACACCCAGTGGAAAACAGTCGCTTCAGAAGTTGAGGATTCATGTGTTAATGCATGTAAATTACAGTTACGTCTTGCATTACTGCTGCTGTAAATGTCTCCATCTTACAATGTTTTTTACAGTGGGTATACAACAGAACCTTAAAATACCCTAACATTTTGGTACTTTCCAGTATTCATTCACCAAAATGTTTGGATGGGACATGTTTATTGAACATTGCTACCTGCCCAGTGGTGTCACTTCTAAAAATTTACGGCAGATAAACCATGAATGAGGCAGGGAGCCAGCGACCCAAGCCAGGGCTCAGAGAAAAGCAGCTGCTGGTGGGGAGGTGAAAGTGGATGTATTTTCAGACCCTGCTCGGATTTGAACCGCTGTTTTTGGCACGCCTTTGAACACCTGATCTACACACACCCACACGAGCAACAAACCCACTAAACTAAAACCTTGAATGGATTGAAGGCTCTAAAAGTCATGTCAATTATGAGACCAGTTACACAGAAAACAGGAAAGAAACTATTAAAGCTGGATTCATAAAAGTCTTAATCATCATCAACCCCACATACAGGATTTACTAGCATTGATCCTTTAAAGATCACATTGGAGATGATGGAAGCACCCTTTAAGGTACATTGTGTAACAAACTTAATCATTTTCAACTTAAATGTTCTGTAAAATTATGGATTTCTATGACATATGCATATAATATATTGTAAAGATGCCTACAGGGCTACTGGCTCTAATTCAATCCTAAAGTTCTGTCCATTGAGATGTCTTCTTTTTCTTCTTGTTGTCGATTGTTAGTATTCTTTCTCTGTTGTTCGAATATCGTATGAATGAAATCAGGTGGTGCACATGACTGAGGGGTCATTGTTTCGAGTGTCTGGGAATCCTATTGACTGAGGAGTGAAGGTTTCAAGGACAGATTGTATAAACACACCACTATAGTGCCCAGCAAGCATAAACAGAGGCTTGTCTTGAAGGGCTTTATCGTCTATGACTCAGAAGCACTTTAACTGCCTTTTTTTTCTGTGTCCATTCACGGGGTGACAAGACGGGATGAAAAAGAATTGTCTTTAGGTTGTGTGGTTATAAGGGGTGAGGAGATGAAATTTTTGTATCCAAAATTTGAAAAAGATCAAGACATGAAATATAAAATTAGGATGGAGACAAGTCTGGCTTCTATTTTCAAAGCACCTGTTAAGATTTTCATCAGATGTACTTCTTTGGGTCACATGATCGAAGCATCTTCTGCCTCTGGAATACAAAATAAACTGAATGCCTTATAATCTAAAAATAAGCATGTGACAGCATTACCATTATGGCACTGTTAGACATTCGCCAAATGTCCACAATTTCTGAGTTACTTAGTTCTTGCCAAAGAAGCCTGACTGACAGTGCAACACCCCCACAATGCAAAACTGAGTCATTATACTGTCTGTGCTCCAAATCGAGCTGTTCGAAATCCTGCCGCTCTACCCAGTAATAAAGAGAAAAGGCTGCTTAAATCTGGCACAGTGCTGAGAATAGCTCTTCACTGAGGATCCTGTCTCACTGTAATGGCATTTTGTGCTAAACAAGACCAGTCATGCATCTGGCCTGCAATGCTTGAAAAGACCTTCAGCTTTATGATATACAATTAAAGCATTATATAAACATGAAGTGAAATTAACAGTCAGCCAGTTAAGAACAGGCTCTTTTATGAACAGGTGTATTTTTGTGTTAGGAAACTGCAATAACTGGTGAATACAGTTATTCTGTTGTTATGATATTTTATCTAAATTCACAATGGGGGAAATGTAACAAACACTTAGCTTATTCTGGCAAGCTACACAGGTTCACAACATTATATCACAATACAATATGCCCTGGACTGAGTGGATAGAAATATTTTGATTGGGTACAAGGTGTCATATAGGAAAGACAAACTTTGTGGCAGCTGTTTTCATTGTTTACGTCTAAGCAGAAAGTGAGTTAATGATTTCTGTATTCAGAAAGTGGATTTACCAATAAATATATGATTAAGAGCTGAAGGCCTGTCCCCCCTAGAAGGGCTCAGACAGCTGAATACATGATTTAATCTCATCTTGGCTAGATTGTTGTCTTTTTGATTTCTGAAAGTTGTTTCACCATCTGCAGATGGTTCAGAATGCTCCTGATGGAAAGTTGCCCAGAGCTGGGGAAGTCAATCTTATTATACTGATTCTGTATTCTCTTCAATGGCTTCTACTCTCTCAAAGAACTGAATTCAACATTAATTTCCCATTATTTAATTAATTCTTGGCTCTGTGAGTCTTGGCCCCACCGTACCATACAACATTAATCTTTACCTTGTGGAGCCAGGAAGTAAAATCTAGTTATCATAGGCTAAATAGAATTCATATTAACTTGATGCCAACACGGTTTCTTTTAGGCATTAACATATTAATGTAATATGTTATTGCTGCTGTTACAGAATTGTTCAAATGTTCAATTGCATATTGTATTGTTTATTGTTTAATGTATTATTCAAAGGCAAAATCTACCTGCACAATAAAGGTGGCATGCCATGTTTTAGAATAAAGGTATACTACTACTAAGCAAAACTAACCACTAACTTTAAATGCTGAAGACCACAAGGCATATCCATGAATCATTTTCTTTCACATTAAATTGAAAACAAAAATTGAGAAAGGAAAACAACTGAAACAAAAACATTTCAACTCTAAACTCATTTGCATTCCAACTGAAACACATAATGCTTTATTGTTGTGTATTCTTCATAGGATTTTTAAAAATGAAAATTAACATTAATCTCAGATTTCTTTCAAATGTCAGAGAAAAAATAATAATGAAATTTTGAGTTTGCAGCAAGCCCTGTAATGTGGTGAGAAGGTTTCCTATGGAGAGATCAGAAGAACGCAGTGAGGGTCTCATAATAAATGCAGAGAGTGAGCTTGGCAACATGGAACACAATCTTGGGACAACAAAGTGGATCTGAAAATTGAACTGATGAAGCCTATGCTCTCTTATGGAAGATGGTGTAACCTGTGGGATTGACAAAGCTGGAAAGGCCATAACTGGCAAGTCTGTGTTCATGACCCCAGGAAAGTGAACTTCTTTTTTTTGGTTTTGTCTGGGGAAATGGCTAGGAACAGAGATGCATTGCAGGGGGGAAAAAAAAGCCCAGAGGTGAAATTACCAATGCAGTGTGTTTACACAGAAGAAGAAACATAGACAGACATAATCATGGAGCCCAGTGTAAAAATTGTCCACTGTGAAATGTTATGGAAAACTATAAAGCCGATACAAATACAATAACCAAGGGATCAGAGGCCAAGGGCTAGAAAATAAAGACATGGAAGCAAAGCCCCTAAGAGTAGGATACAAAGTTAAACTGCCAAGCACATGCCCATGGTTGTTTATGAGACAAACACTCAAATTCCCAGGTTCAATTTGAACAGCTCAGTATGTTTATTCTTGAGGAAAATTAAATATTAAAGTGGGATTAGACAATTAAAAATAGGGAAGAAAAAGAGAGCAAAAGTTTGCTGATGTCTTTTCAGTAGAATACAACTTTTCACTGCAGTTTCTGAAAGAATAAAATAGATTACTATCTTCAAGTTTAGTTACAGCACCAACGCCAACAACTTCAAAACCAATACAGGTAACCAATAAATGTATCGATCAGATTAAAATGTATTACCCTTAATTGTTTGTAATTAACCTAATTAAATTCATGCTCGTATCTCAATGACTAATATTTGGGGATTTTACACTACTGCGGTTACTGCTACTATTAGTACTATGTCTGCTACTGCTAATAATCATCAGCATTATTGTTATATCATATGCTAAGATAAAAACATCACATGAGTGACTGAAAACAAGAATCCAGACAGCAATGGTATCTTATCCGCCTGCTAAAAGACAGGAGAGCGTAAGACTTGTGTGCACAATAAAGCCACTTCAATTGCTAATGTCTGCTGCCTGCGTTAATGCACACGTACGGCTCTAAAACGTGTAACCCATTACTGCGCAGGGATTGAACGGATATTGTCGTGTTATTTATATATTTATGTATTTATTTTATTGTACCGAAAGGATCGGTCCCCTTTAAATATCCATCGGAGCTGGTTAATTAATTAAATTCAGTAGCTTGTATCGAACAGAAACATTATTCCCATCGCATTTATCTTGCAGGCTGGGAGCTGGGGTGGCAGCTGTTTGAAGCCGAGCGAGAGGATGAGGGGGCATCTGAGCAAAGACGCATCACCAACGCAACCAGCTGCCATTTCCGCCACTGCTCCTCATACCAGCCCTCCATTTTTTAATTCCCGAAAACCCCCGCTGCACATTAATGTATATTTTTAAGAGCCGCCTTCATGTTTTCCTAAGCGTGTCTATTTTCTTTGAATGAATGCGCGATTTGCTTATTTCTGATCTGTCGTGCCGGGAATGAGAATACGCCAAGATGGTCCGCATAGCAAGCGCGCTGGGTTTGGTCATGCTAAGTGTGGCTTTGCTCATTTTATCTTTGATCAGCTACGTGTCAATCAAAAAAGATAATATCTTCACCACCCCAAAATATGCCAACTCGGGGGGTCCGAGGATGTATATGTTTCATGCTGGATTTCGGTAAGTCTGTATTCAACTCTGTATATTGTGAAAGCTAATGTGCGTTGCGTGCGGGCATGTGTATGTATGTATGAATATATGTATGTATGCATGCATCATGTAAGTAGTAATATACGTGCATATATATATATATATATATATATATATATATATATATATATATATATATGCAATGCAGTGATTGCTCTAATATCACTCAGCCCACAGGTGTCAAAGTCGATATCTTTCTCACTTGCTTTCCTTGGAAAAAACAAAACAAAAAACAAAGAAACAAATAAAACAAAACAAAACAAAACAAAAAAACACGAGATGATTTTTCATTACAGAATTAAGCTATTGTTCGCAATACGCAAGTCGTACATCATAGAGTGCAAAAGGCCTTCACTATATAATATATAGGCGAACTGGTGGCGCAGGCGCCGTGAAGAAATCACGCAGGGATCCTAGAAAATGAATACTGCATTCCTCGTATGTCTTTGAATACAAACATATACCAATAAAAGCAATATAGCAACTGATTCAGTCAGTTGTGTTTTGTTAAACACAATTGTGGTTGTGATTAGCCTTAGTTATTATTTTGTTACATCTGTGTGCTACGCATTTGGTCAACAATTTGATGCAAGGAGTTTCAAACACCTTAATATTAAACACTATTGTTAAGTACAGCAGTGTGTCTTTCTATGTCACACCTGCAGGCTGTAAGAGATACCGAAAAACAATTTGAAGTGGATGCTCATGAATCCTATATCGTGAAATGTTCCTTGTCAGTTTGAACAGAAAATATGAACACCAGCAATCGATAATATGATTGTGAAAATAAGAGAATCCATCTTAAAATGCACAAACATGATACAAATTCCTTACATTAAACAGGGGCCTATAAGAGAAAGGAACTCTATGCATTATATTTTTCAGGGGCCTGCAGCTCACTTAGTAACATCTGCATTGACGCCATTGTTATTGCTACAGTGAGCTCTCCATGGTGCTGATTTTACAGCATGTGCCGAAACATTTTCACATATTAATCACAATGCTAACATTACTGACAATAGTATTAGCAGGGAGCCATTTTGTAAAGCACAAAGCTGACCTTAAAATTAGGAAAATCTTAATGTTATCATGAATGTGTGTTGCATTCAGACAACTGTTTGAAGCTGGGTATCCTCACTGCATAAACAGGAACATCACATTGATTATCAATTGACAGACAGTGGTTCAGAATCAGTAGGCAATGTTTCATTCCTGACTTACTGAAGAAATAAATATATGTAGGAAAATGATTACCTACATTACTCAAATCATTATATATATATATATATATATATATATATATATATATATATATATACAATTGTATGTGTGCCTGTGCTGTGTATCTTTACCTGTTGTTGATGTTGTCTCTACATTGTTAAAAAAATAGGTATTGATTAATGAGAAGAACCCTAGGCTGGCTTATAGTGTCACATGTACTTTATTATGAGGAGAGACTAACTCTTAAGTATCCATTAAATCTTAGGTGTGTATTTTTAAAGAGCTGTAGAGACATCTGTAGAAGTGCAAAGGTAGGGCAAAGGTTAGAATAAGGAATGATGGGTAATATATAGGCCCACCACCAAGTCTTCTGTATGGTTATATGGTTAATATTGTATATTAAGTATTTACAGAAGAGTTCAAATTGATTATGATACTTACAAAGTTCATGTTTTTAGTCTATCTATGGCCCGTTTTTGGTGCATCACAGAGACATTGAAAGTGTTGTAAGGAATATACTGGAAAATAACAAATGGCAATTTAACAAGTCCTATGTTTAAAAAACACCTAATTAATTAGCTTTTAAATTGATTGCAGTAAGCTTGGGGCATTGATTAGTGCGGCACTTAACAGCTGTCTCTCAATGATACCAGTGCCAGGCCACTGCTCTAATTGAAAAGAAATGCACTCTTGTACAGGTCACAGTACGCAATGAAGTTTCTGGATCCATCTTTCATCCCCCTTACCAATGCTCTGAATGAAGAACTGCAAGAAAAACCCTCAAAATGGAAATTTAATAGGACAGCATTCTTAATGCAAAGGTAAGGGTATTTATTAATTTATTAATTCCTTAAATTCCTTAATTACCATTTCTCACAGTAACTTTTTTCTCACAGTATCTAATTTTTAAACCCATAAGTACTGTTATTTGCTCTGTGCCACAGCTGGTACAATTGCTAGATTTTAATAAATTTCACCATGTTCAAATCCTGCCTGCTAAAATTGAAATTACTTTGATTATACAGTATGTTTTTAGCTTACATTAATACCACACAGTCCATATGGTCCATCAACTTGAGACAAGAGAGCATTACACTGATTGAATTCCACATTCTCAACCGCAGGTGTGTGTCACACTGGACAGGGTTTGGATGTCCTTATTCTGTTGATAGAGAGAGGACTTTATTTGTGGTTCTGTCTGTTCAGCTTTTCAGAAAGCCTAAAGAAATTCAATAAATTGTAGTTATTCTTAATAGCAGTGTCCTTTGTGCCTGTATATGAGAAGGGAATGGATAATGCTGGCAAAGTGTTTGCTTTTGTTGCAGAACCCCTATTGGTTTTGCAAACCTTTGATTGTTCCATTGAAATTGATTAAGAACATCTTCAAAATAGAGAGATCAGATAGAACAAAGTACAATCATTCTATTTACAAAGTAGAGTGCCTTGTATTTCTCCCAATGGTTTTATGAAATTCCAAACAATATACCATACTCTCCTTGACAATGCACAATAGGCTGAGAGAGTTTTGAAAACTATTCCCGTGCAGCACAAACGCTTAGGTGATTGTTTATGAAAGCATAAAAGGTAGCTCCCAAAGAAAATAGAAACACATGTGGATTTAAATCTTGCATCACAGCTCATATGATTTTAGATTAAGGCATCTTTGAAAGGGTATGATTTCCTGATACAGAAGTCCTACATACTGTTAATCCTAGTCGAAGCTGTCTGACATCATAGTGAAACAGACAAGAATAATTTGTATTCAAATAAACAGACCTACACAAGTTTTGCAGTGTGGAGTAATGGTTAGGGCTCTGGACTCATAACTGGAAAGTTGTGGGTTCAAAGCCTGGTTGGGACAGTGCTGTTGTACCCTTGAGCAAGGTACTTCACTTAGATTGCTCCAGTAAAATACCCAGCTGTATAAATGGATACAAATGTAAGTCACCCTGGATAAGAGCATCTGCTAAATGACAAATAATGTGATGTGTAGCATTACAATCTTCCCAACACTGCAATTAATTTTTCATCAATCTTGAAATACTTTGATGGGAGATATGAATAAAACTAACTTACCATTAATAAGGGGGGGGGGAATTGTATAGAAAAATGTTAGTAGCCATAGTAGCCATGTTTTCAGCTCTCAAAACCAATGCAGAGGCTGACGGCCTACTCACAACAACAAAGCCCTGAAACAGTCGAGTTTGCTCCAGAAAGTTCTATCATGAAACATGTATGCTCTGAATTGGTGTGTCTTCCTGTACTTTACCTTGCAGAAAGGAAATCCTACACTACATCGATGTGGCCAACAACTTCTCCCTGATCAAGAACGGTGTGCGAGTGGGCCAGCTAATGCACTATGACTACTCTAGCCATAAATATGTATTTTCCATTAGCAATAATTTCAAGTCTCTTCTTCCTGATGCCTCCCCCATAATGAACAAGCATTACAACGTGTGTGCCGTGGTGGGGAACAGCGGAATCCTCACAGGAAGCCAGTGCGGGCCCGAGATAGACAAGTCAGACTTTATCTTCCGCTGCAATTTTGCTCCAACTGAGATTTTCCATAAAGACGTAGGGAGAAAGACCAACCTCACGACCTTCAACCCCAGTATCCTTGAAAAGTACTACAACAACCTCCTAACAATCCAAGACCGCAATAACTTCTTCCTTAGCCTAAAAAAGCTGGATGGGGCTATACTTTGGATCCCAGCTTTCTTCTTTCACACATCAGCAACTGTTACCAGAACCTTGGTGGATTTCTTCGTGGAACACAAGGGACAGTTAAAAGTGCAGTTGGCTTGGCCAGGGAATATAATGCAGCATGTCAACAGGTAAGAGAGACCCTTTCTCCTTTTTCTTCTTCTTCATGGTGAATGTAGGAGTGGAGGTATAAGTTACAGAGCTCTTGTGTTCATGAGCCTGCTACAGTGACATCACACTTACCAACTTAGAAGGGTATTCCAACTACCCTTGCATCCAGGGTCCCATCTCCTGGAATTGCAGGTCTTTTGTAAATTTAGGGTGGAGGCAAGAGGTTCAAATCTGAGTGGGGTCTCAATGCACATTTTACAAAGGTGCCATGAATCAGAACTACAAGATTGATGCCCTTCATTTGCTGAGGTTGCTGTGGAGTGGGAGAGTGTAACAGTTAATTTTGTATATGAGCCATTCCACTTACATCACTCCCCTAGTCTTGAAAGACTAAGGACTGGTATTTTGGCATGGTGGGTTTGTCACTCGTTTGGGGCTTTTTGGAAAAGTCTTAAGCGTGTGCCAGAGATGGCCAATCAAGGTCTGACTGCTCCTCTTTGATAAATATACTTGTGAATCAAACTTCCACTGTCTCGCAAAAAAACATAATGCTCATTAGTGTTTTAATTTGGTTGAGTAATTTGCGTTGTTCTGTTCTGTGAGTGTTACATTTCAGGTCATATCCTTTTCACTTTCATTTAAATATCATACATTCTCATGCTGGTGATTTTTATATGAGTTTTGTGTATAGTAAGATCCACTCCAAATGTTTGGCAGTAACCTCTCCATTTTTGTATCCAAAAGCTTCACCCAAAATAACCAATAAAGGGTCTTCAGCAGTCTTGTATTTGCCAGTGCTCTGCATCTCCTGGGTTTCAGGCACACATAGGATGCACATCTATGTACGAGCAACATATAAAATGATATTGCTGTACAGGAGGAAGGACAGAAATAAGCAATGAGATTGTTTGTTCATGTTTGGGAGTTGGCATACAAATTGGACTGAAGAGAGAGCCGAGTGGATTTAACCAAAGTAACATTTTAATATCTGTCATTTCATTTCGCTGCACATCTGTTGTGTTCATTTCATTTTCTATGGATTTCATGATTGAGCTATGGATATTAGTCAATAGTAATGTGCTGCCATCTGGGAAAGACTGACTGAAAGTTTAATATCACTGTGCTGGGTAATAGAGTTTGGGTTTCACTTCTCCTTTCTGCCCAGCTCTACTCTGAGACAGAGGAGTGGTTAGACAACATCATTACAGTATGTAAAATAAATATCAGTCAGAGTGACTCCCTTCCTTTCTGGTCATGTACAGTTGTAGAGTTGTAGGTGAAAGTATTCATACCCTTCATATGAAACAACATTACTCAGTTAGTTTAAAACATATTGCTAATTAAATGATACCTATTTAGTGTTCAGACCATGTTGCACACAGATTCAGCCTATAGAAAATGGTAAAGATTCCAATGGATTGAAAATAGAAATCAATGCACTGACAGTCCAAAGGTTATTAATTTATCTTAACTCAAGTTCAATCAAATGGAATCTTTTTCCAAATGGAAAGTTTTCTCAACAAACCCTGAAACTCAAGAGATATCATATAATAAATAAGTATTTAATTACCAGTATTAAATAATAAGTTAATGATTGTTTGAAAGCTGTGGATCCTTTCATCTAGAACGGTACAGTTTTAAAACGACATTAATATAATGGTTAAAGAAGAGTGTCAGAAGGACCATTTTATCCTTTACTGCAATATCTGTAATATCTGCTTCATTCAATGTTCAGGTTGATTAGAGGGATGGAAATTATAATCATATTATTCTCCCATAAGCAATAATACATTCCTGCTGTAATTTATTTTGTTTCTAATATTTCTCATGTTTAACCAGGTTACCTGCCTAAATGCATTCAAAAGAGGGATGTCTGTTAATAATGAGAGTAGTGTTTTTTTCTTCTTGGTCAAATATGAAACAATGCATGGACTCCCTTGTGATACACCAATAAAATTAAATGAATACAAAATGTGTTTTAAATAGTGGGTCTAGTACAAGTAAAGGACTTGCAGGAATGGCATTATCTTATTTGAATCAATATGATAGCTTAATGTCTTGTCTGTTCTGTGTTTGTGCATATTTCCGCAGTGAATACACACAAGTGTGTGCCATGATTAAAACATGTATTCCTCCATGTATTAGGATGCTAATCAGGCAGCTGTAGGAAATCACATGTGGGATAGACTTAATGACAGGGTTGCTGTATGTTGCTTCTATTGTATCTGTCAAAGCCAGCCTCACAAATAAAAATGCCAGCACTGCTCTTTCATGCTTTGCTTCTTCATAGGGCTTCTCCACAGCAAAACAAGAAAATAAAACCTGTCCATCATGTATACAGGATTTCTGCAGATATTTTGATACAGAAACAGACCTGAGGCAGTTCTGTTCCTGTACACCTAAACTTAATTGGAAACTAATCTATAAATTGTGATAAATATCTATATTCCTCCCATCTCACCGAGAAATCACAAGAAAGCTACACCCATTTGTGTTTTTTTTTTCCATTAGTTTTTTTTTTAAGCTTTATACTCATCTGCAAATATCCATGTGTAAATATTTAGTATGAATAAAATGGCAGCTCCATCCCTTAAGCAAATGCTAGCATATCTTTTGAGATTAAATACGGTCTGGCATGTATGAAGCACTGAATAAAGCAACACCCTTATACAGAACAGACTGCTTTAGTGTATGGTATTGTGTAACTCCCAAAGATGACAGGCTGTACAGTAATCTCATTCAATCCCATTAAACTAAACTGCTGGAAAGATTTACTTGTTTCACAAGCCAAAGCACCCTTAAGCTACCTTAAGCATTATTTACTAAAGCCTTTCTCTTTTCTCTAAAATGAGATTACATTGTAACAGGTGTTGATTATGGGACTGAAAAATATATATTGAAATCTTACCACTTCTAGAATGACTGGGTTCTAACTTTGATATTTATAATATGCCTATCTATGCTGTGCATGGTTTACATGTATTATTCTCCTAGTCAATGCTTGTTTTGTCATTTGAAAGTGTATAGTTAATAGTGCATTTTCATAGCTTTTTTTACTGTTATTCTCACTAGTCTTCTAGTTTAAGTATAAGAATGGGTGGATTGACTGACTGAATCATTCAGTGAGGTGCAGAGTTCTAATTTTGTTTCTTAGTTTTAAGAGACCGGAGAAGAGCCAATTAATAATCACTGTTATGTAAAAGTGACTCTTATTAGACAATTTACATATGTTTTGTTTTACTGGATGAAAAAACAAAACAAAACAAACAAAGGCTTTTTTTCCATCATCATGTCTATTTGCATTGCTGATTTTGCCCTGCATTGTAACAAGCCTATTGATTATTCCTCCTGCACTAATCATGAGTGACAGAGACACTCAAACTCAACCAACACAGGGGTGGCCAGCCCATGTGGAAACCATCTGACTCTTCTTTGAAATGTAGAAGTGTAAAGTGGTTTTGTAAGAATAATACTGTAATAATGCTGTAGTTAGACGATAATGGAAATTTAATAAAATGATTGGACTTTAATGACAGTTCTTATTGGTTCTTATTCTTTGAAGTCCAGCATACAAGAAGCCCTTCTCATAAGGTCTATATATCTCTGACCTGACATAATGTGTACAGAGACACTGTCTGTTTCAATTTGGTCATAATACATCTCTGCACTCCCTGGTCATTGTTCATCCATGATTTTTGTAATCCCTGTTTGTCATAAACTTCAAAGTTATACACTATCTCTTACAAAGCAATATCATTAAAACCCAATAATATAATATAATAGAAATGTGTGTGATCCTTCTATTTTTCATGTATGTATTTCTTTAATAGGTTGAGAATATATGGTGAAGTACACAAAAATATATGCCTTTTAGACTTGTGGTTGGAATACATCTCATATATTTTAAATGTACCAAACAAGGGGTACATTTTGGCATATGAAAAATATCATCATCATGCATTTCTCCCATATATTCAAAATATGTATTTGTTCTGAAAACAGTGACCTATAAAACCTGCTGTATTGAGAGTGGAGAGCCCTGGTATTTGCCTATAATAAATCTCATGGTTTTGCTTTCTGTCCCAACAGATACTGGAAAACAAAACACCTATCTCCGAAGCGCCTCAGCACTGGCATTCTCATGTACACCCTGGCATCAGCAATGTGTGAGGAGATCCACCTCTATGGGTTCTGGCCCTTTGGATGGGATCCTAACACTGGGAAAGAGCTGCCCTACCACTACTATGACAAGAAAGGGACCAAGTTCACCACCAAATGGCAGGAGTCTCATCAACTTCCAACTGAGTTCAAACTCTTGTACAAAATGCACGCAGAAGGTTTGACCAAACTGAGTCTTTCACACTGTGCCTAGAGACCCCTTGTTGAATAAGTGCCAAATGATCATTTCAGTGGTGCTCTACTTGGGCTGACTGAGGATAGTCAACCATCATGAGACATTGTACAATACGAATGGGCAACAACATGGCCACATAATGTATTTTACATCACAGCTGGGATTTTATTTGCTAGCCACAAAAGTGAAGAATGGTCTATTTTCAAGCAGAGGCACAAAGGAGTTAAACCAATGACAAAATGCTATTGGATGTATAAAACCAATGAGATTTGACTAAAGTGCATGAAGGGGAAGTTACATAGTTGTTTCTGGAACATTTTTGCTAGTTTTATAAAATAAATAGTGTTTCCTAGAGGGGGGGTGATGGGTGGTGGTTTTGGGGGTGATTAGTGGGTTCCCTATGATAATTAGCTCTTGTCTTCGAATTTGCTTCAAAATATTCAAAATGGCACCCGGGACTTGGACTATTTATTCACAGAATCAAATAAATAAGTGTTTTAAAGCAAAGATTTCTACTCGATCATTTGGGACCAATTGTCTTTGCTCGAGTTGATAGGCTAGACAGATACCAGTTATTGCAGATTCATATTTTCTATCTTTCTCGCCTCATGAAATGAAATATCTATCTGTGTATAATTGCAGATTTAGCTTTTTAAAGAGCTAAGAGTAAAACGAAACAAACATGAGGAGAGGAAAAAAACATAGAGTAAACTCTGAGTCGTGTATGTTGTCTATTGGCTAAAGCACCACTCCCAGGTATATATTCTTCCCTTCCTTATTAACTGATAGGTTAAGTTTATATATATAATTCTGCATTGCCTATTTACAGACTTTCAATTCATATCCCAAATTCTCTATAACATAAACATGTCGCTTAACATTAAAGAAATATGGGATACTGACTAAACTGCCAGATTGTCTTCATGTGCACCTGGGTAGAGCACCACGCCACTGCATCCTCCTCTCATTCTCCTATATTGCACTGTGTGTTTGTACCCTATGGGTAATTTATTTTTAAAGGGCAGCCCCCATTGAGACATTTCAGCTGTATATGAAACAGCCATAATGCTATTTTTATGTTGTACAGGTAGTCTTAGCAGCAAGAAATATACTTTTATGGTGGTGTGGACTGAAAGGTACTTCACAAGGAAACACTGAAATGTCGGCAGAATGGATGTAAATTTATGAGAAGGAAGAATCTCTATGGGAAAAGAGGTCAGGAATGGGCAGGAGAGAAGCTTCAACTCTCCTCCACATAATGCACTGCATATAGAACAGGTTTGTTATTAAGAGACACACTGCTTATGTATATAGGTACAGTGTAACTACCTGTTGAACAGATTGAATAACGCTTTGCACCAGTCCTTATATTCTAATGCACCATTTTTTCTGAAAATATCTGAAAAATGTTGCCAAAGAAGTGAGAAACATCATCAGTACTCCCAAGGACAACTGGTTAAAATTATAATTAGTCTTGCTGTTTAGAGTACAACTGGAGCAAAAGATTGTAATTGCAGCCTTGGACAACTTCTCTCTTGCTCTGGCTTTGAACCCAGAATCCATTGCAACCCCTTCCATGCCTGCTGAACCTGTCCGCTCCATCAAATAATAGTGTTAAACAAAAAGTTGTTTCAGCATCAGATACTATATTTTACGATGTAAGCCATTTCTGAATCGTTTGATATTAATTAATGTATTTGTTTATTTATGTATGTATTTATTTATTTTGCTATGGAAGACGTTATGTAGCAATGTACCCTTAGTAACCTTTTTTCAGATTCGTCTTCTACAGGCTATAATGTGAAATGTGTTCCATATTGACGGGAGAAGAAAAAGACACATTTACTTTAAGGAGATACTTTACTACTGTATCACATGTAATTAATCAATACCATATTTTGAGTTACATTTTGTTTGTTTATTTATTTAAGGTATTATATATTAATCTGCTTATTTATTTGTTCGCTTTTTTGTTCATGTACAGTTCATGTCCATTTGTGGTGCTGTAAACTGTGACCCGTTACAGCACACATGTGTGATTAATTTACCTGCCTGTTAAAAAAAGTGTCTCATCCTGTACTTAGTAAATTCAAAGTGGAGAGTGCTCCTGTTCCTTCCTGTTTAGCCATCAGCACCACTTATCTCCATTAGAGTCCTACATTGCAGAAACACTCTGTTGTCAGTGTATCAGCTGTTTCTGTCTTCTATTCATCACACTCCTTCTTCCATTTATGCAAGTGCTACACAAACTAAATGACTACCTAACAACTTAAATTCAACAGGATTGATTTGTGTTTTTTTAAGGACGCCTACATCCACCTCCATCCTGAATTCTTCACTTTTAAGTTGTTGTTGTTGTTGAATTAGATTTTAAATTTGAGAACTGCACCTTCAGCTGAGCTTTAATCCAGGCATATATCAGTTTTAAGTGCATCTGGGAAGGATATAAAAAATATTTTCTGGGAAAATTATTAATAACCTAGTGCTGAATTGTTGAAAAATATTGAAAGACAACCCTGTCAAGTCCCTTTTACTGCCAGATTAAATTCCGATTTATAATTGCAACATGTGGATGTCAATGGTATGTCACATAGCAAGAGTACCATAGACATGTTTAGACAGGTTCTGTACAAAAGTGTTGAATCTGTGCTACTGATGGTGTCCCAGAGACACTGCTCACATTTTGTTTGTTTGTTTTCACAACAATATATATACGATAAATTCATATAAAGATTTGTATTTTATTTTTTCTTGCCTCTTTTAACATGCACAGAGAGTCCTTTTGGAAGCCATATTGAAGTTTATTTATAATTATAATCATTAATAATAATTATATATATTTATTTATTTATGTATTTATTTTGACTTTGCCAAGAACAAAATCACGAGAACCTTGTTCCCAGTTCTGTACACAGGAAATTCTACAAAATATGTTCAACTGTATTTACCAAGACAGAGTTACAGAATTTTAACAGTATGATTATTTGTAAGAAAAAGTTTCAGTCTTGTATTACTGACTTACCAATTCAGGTCTTAAAACTCTAAAAATTAATTAAATAAGAATGTTGTCTGCCACAACCAGCTGAATGAGAAAAAAGTGCAAATGCCAAGCTTAATTTCTCCTTGTGATGATATTTTTGTTTACTGGACATACAGTGTACAATACCCCTCTGCACAATTAATTCCCTTTAAAAGTTGACTGTAGTATACCATGGGAAAACAGTAGGAAAGCAAAATATAATTAGGTAAAGCATGGAGACCTATAGTACACCATGATGAAAGCCATGGAAAACAATCACCAAGCAAAGTGCATGTATGGTCACACCATGGGAAAATGGCATATTTACTGTGGTAAACTTTTACAAGGGCTCCTTTATTTTACAATGGACACTGACATGAGCAGTAATGTGGTCTGAACATCTTTCTCTTTTAAAGTCTTGGAATGCATTACTACAAAAGTACAGCATTTATTGGAAATTTAAACAGAGAAAACAAGGTTCTAGGTACACATTTCAAGAAAACGTCAATGTTCGGGAGTCTCAGATGCGATTGTCATTGTGTCAGTTTTATAAGCAAATAAGTGAATGCCAAGACAGCAATAGAAATCCAAACACCTTAACACAAACTTAAACTGCACAGGTTTAATCTATAAATGTAGTGTCTGTGTAATCAGAGAGGAATAGCGACCAAAAAGAGTGTTAAGAGTACAGTGAAGTGCCGAGATTGCAGAGCTCCTTTTATTTGGACGTGTTTGAAATTGAAGCACACAAAGTGGGCAGAAAGATGAGTGAAGATAGATCTGTATTAGAGATGAGGACGGGAGGAAAAAGGGGAGAGTTAAGGTGGAAGTTGAGAATAGTGCTATAAGATTGAAAGTACAGTATCTGCGGGGGCATAGCGGGAATCATGAATAGTACATTCGTGCACTTCTGTAACTAAGGGGTTCAGCTCATGAAGTCAGGATGCTACATATCTTTATGTACAGTGTTAAGATTTGTGTTCATTGGAAAAACAACAACCAGTATTTATTTATGTATTTATTTATAGAAAAGCTGCTAGGTGTTTGTTTTACTATTATTTATTTAAACTATCTGTGTATTCTTGAGACTGCATCTCATTTGAATAGTTCTGTTTTTTGTAATAGGCAACTGATTAAATACCAGTCAAATTGGATGCCATTTGTTCAAATCAAGTGAGGATCATATTCAAAAAGCCAAATGCAATACCAGCTCTCTGCTTTTATGGGTTCAACATTTTTTGTTTTGTTTTAAATATTTGACCTGAACATTATTAACTGAGCCTAAACAAGAGGAGGGGTGCCTATGTGATGATATGGGGAATGTATAAATATATTCAGTTCAATTTTTTCCTGCTTCAGACATAAGGAAGCATGTATGTTTAACTCCAAAAAAAATATAGAAAAAAGCTATGAATAAGTAACTGTTCAGTAAGTGTGTCAAGTTCACAAAGAAAGTCCATTAAGTGCAGTTAATGTATGATCCAAAGCGCTGATTCACATAGGCAAGTGTAGAAGACGTTTCATTGGAAAACACATCTGCATGAGACAGGAACTATAAAAGCACTATCTCTTCCCAGTGTTGTGCTTCAGTCCGTCGGTAATAGATATTATGGGATTGATGCTTGTCATGTATGAATGTTTGTTCTTGTTGTTACTGGTTTGGTTTCTTCCATTCCTTGTTTTCCTGCCCTTCATTCTACCCACTTGCTGAGGTCAAATTAATTTGGGGGAAAACTCACTGATGTTTTCCAAGACACAAATCGGTATCGATACCAACCACTATGCCTAGGATTTAGAGTAAATCATGATTCAGTGTTCACTGTGCACTTTCAAGATCCACAGTTTTACTTCCTTGTCCCTTCAGTTTGAGAATACATTTATGTATCCGTTTGACACAATCACTTTTTCTGTCTTTCTGTATGTTAAAGGGCCATTGACGTCTCCTCTAGGATTATATTTGTACTCTTTTTTATGTGTATGATTCTAATGTTTTCCGGCTATTCTTTTGGCGAAGGACATAATATTTCCCATTGGTGAGGAAATATCTAGTTCTTGTCCTACATTTTGTCAAACTGTAAGGGACTATACTACTTTCACTTGAATGTTTCTTTTTCCTGTGTGAAAATTGAGAAATGAAATGTACAGGTTATTTTGATTTATGTTTGATTGGTAGGTTTTTTTCAATTGATAAGAGAATTGTCGACAAGAACTTAGATACAAGATTCTTTTAAACTTGCCGTTTGCAATCAATTGCAGATTTGCCGTTTGTAAAATTTTAATGTTTATGTAATGAATGTGAATGGGTAACAGCAAATGTTTTTTGAAACTATAAAACACTGTTGAATGTAATGTGCCTGCATTCTTGCTAAATGTGCCAACAATGTTCCTGTTTAGGACCATTGTTTCAAATAAAATCATTTTCTGGCATATGAAATTTACCAGGCTCTACGGTCTCTTATTTACTGTCTGACCACTTTAAATCTCAACACAGAGTAAAGATGTCAACCTCCTTGTTAATTAGTGAAGAATGAAATAATAGAAGTTGATTTCTGAAAAAAAAAAAAGAATAATCCAGTAACTGTTAAGCAAAGTAATGGTTCAGGCAGGGAAATCATTTTGAGTCCTTTTCATATGATTCAAGAGACTCCGTAATTCAAAGCACACTCACTTGGCTCATTTCACTTCAGTCTCCCTCACAGCATGAACCTTACCAAGATATTTGATAGTTGCTAAACAATCACTTACAATGGAAGGCAAGGAAATTATTTGTCAGGTGCCTCAAACTAATAGGCTCCTATAAAGTGTTAAATTCACCTCTCTGTCCCCAGCCTCTACTGACATTGCCTCACGGAGAGATCGGCAGCTATTTAGTACATGCTGTTGGATGAAACACCTGCATGTTGATTAGTTCATCTCAGGTAGGGTCACCTCAACGAGGGAGGCACAAATTCTAAGAATGTAAAACAGGGCAATTTGCTGTCTGTGATTTAATAAAGGTCTAATCATTTTGCACAGCTTTGCCTGTTTTTTTGTTTCTCCCACACATGCGTTATTTATTCTGATGAGTAACCTGCATTCAAGCAAAACAAAAAAATATGTCCACGCATTAGACAGATGAATCAGATCTGATGATTGCAAAGAAAGCTTTGATGTAATATGGAATAACATCAGCTAGTATCAGTTGTCACTGCAATGGAAGTTACTATGTGCCAAGATCATTCAAGCAATTTTCAATTTTTCATATCTCTCTCTCTCTCTCTCTCTTGTTGATTGCACTATAGCATTCCAACAGTGCCATTTTGCTTTGGTTTCTAATCATCTGTTTTATTTTAAATGCTACTATTACAATGCAGCTTATTTTTTCTGTTCACTTACTTTTCAATACACCTTTTTCTGCTAAGGTAGAGCTATATGACCAGGGTTCATGGAGATATTTCCATTATTAGGTGCAGCACAGTGGTTCAGTGCTTAGTCCTGGTGTCCACATTCGAGTCCGGTCTTGGGTGTCTGCCTGTGTGGAGATTGTATTTCCTCCCCATGTCCATCTGGACCTTCTCCAGGTGTTTTCTCCCACATCCCAAAGACATGCTGCTTAAGTTTACTGGCTACTCTAAATTGCTATGTAGTGTGTCCTGCCCTGTGATGTTTGTCGAGGTTATACCCTGCCTGGCACCCTTTGCCCACCTGGTTAGGCTCTGGCTGTCTGTGACCATGGAAGAAGTGGTTATTATTGAAGAATGGACCAAAAATGCAATGAATTGTGTTTTATTGGACTTTATTAAATCTTATTTGAGGTGTGATGATATTTTGAACAATAGTGCAGTGTCCGTGTCAACCTCATTTTATGGTTATGTGCAAGCATCAGCTTACAAAATAATACGCTATGTAACAAAACTGGGAGTGTAGCATGGTGGTTCAAGAAGAATAGTCTTTAAAACATAAATCCTATAAAGCAACTCTAGGATGAAGTGTGACCAGGAAGAAACCAAGCACTCTGCTGCACTATAAATTGTGCTGTGGGAGAAATGGAAGAGAAGTCATCCATTTATCTATCAAAAGGATTTCAGTAGTTAAGGCCCAAGGTGGGTCTAGCTCCTATTAAATGGATTGTGGACATCAGCCTCTGACCCACTACTTTTAGTTATTTAGTGTGTATGGTTATCAATAACTGCTTTTAAGTAAAATAACATCACAACAAATGAGTGCCTTTGGTTTTTAAACATTTCCTTGTAGGAATCTTTCACTGAATTATTTATTCTTTGCTTAAGCCAGTCCACTGGACAGTACAACATGATAGATGAAAATGACCGTCAAATAATGTATTTTGGTTGAGACCTATTTTGACAACGTTTGCTGTTTTGGTCTCCATGAATCACGGGGTTGAGAAAGCACTAAAATGAAACTCTACGCAAAATTCACTAAGAGGTACTTAAGGCAAGTCAATACATTGCCATTAACCAGTTACAATGCTAACTGTAAGCACTGTACTACAATTTCTTTCATGGGGATTTACAAACTGTATTTAAAACTAAAAATATTTCTACTACAGTAAATAAATAATTACATTGTAAATAGTATACAGGTGCAACCTTTTTTTTCTTAAACCTGTTTTTAAATATATTATACACTTTTCCAATGTATAAATGTATTAGAAAACTGAAATGTCACTATACTCCAATAAAATAAACAAGTATTTATATCAATATATATATCTCAATACAATTCTTAAAATAATACATTTAACATCATAGTGCAGAATTTCAAAAATGAATGGTTTGTTCCAAAGGTTTGCTTTCCCTATTTAACAGAAACAATCTCTTTCTATTTTTTTCTGATGCGATGCTCCAAGACAGGATTCCTCTTATTTTGTTAAATCTTTATGTATTTTTGTGACATTTTGTTCAAAGGGGAATGTTCATGCGCAAATGGATGGTGCTCAATTATTGGAGCAAAATGGTCTGATCTCTGGCCATGGGATATTGTTTTGAACAAAGTCAATAATATTGAATAAGTCAACCACTCATCTCTGGATGTACTGCTATTGAAATAACAGGTTAGTGACCAGATTGAAAAGAACAAATTCTTTAATAAGTCAAAGTTCACCCCATGATGTTTAAGTACTCATTAGACTGAAATATGTTATATATTAAGTCCCAAAAATATATGTTTTGTTTTGGTTTCTCGCTCGCTCTCTCTTTTTTTTTTTTTTGCTTCCTTTTTTGTTTCAGAATTTCCTTCGAGGGGCCACATCACATTTTGAGGTGATTTATATATGATTTAAATATTTCTAAAGAAGAAAAATACTGTTTTAAGAACAGGCCAACAATTTTACCAGTGAAACAAAAAAGCTCTAATAAAGGAAATGGCACTTACTCTCAGATTGTTTAATGAATTCGATTTTTAAAATTATTATTAATCTTTAAGAATTTTTAATCCCATGGTGTCCAGAATGCAGAATGGCCCCAAATAGAGCACTGGACTCTCCTGATGACATAACCCCTGACTTTTGCTTCCCTGGAGGTGGGGGAACTGAGTGACACCAACATGCCTGTCCTTTGAAGAGAAAAGCCAGCCCATGTGCCTCAGAACGACACCCACAGCGCACAACTCAGGAGTCTGCTTATGTATCTTTCCTCAAAGATTTCTTTTTTCAGTGAAGGTAGTTATTTATCAACCCTTCATCCATTAATTATACTAACCTAGTACCCTATTTGGCTGTGTATGAGTTGCTTATACTTAAAACCATTACAAATCGACCCTTTTTTTGTGGATTTAGCATTTTCAGATTTGCAAAAATCATTTACTGAACCCCAAAGTTGCAAAACAGATTTGTATCTCTTCAGGGTGGATAAATTGTGTAAAATATTTTGGTGTTAACACAGTTATCACTTACTTCATCCTCCCATTGAACTATAGATTATGGTTTTAATATAGATGATTACTTATATTAAAACTGACTATATTTTTGGAATAATTTGCAATATTTGGGAATTGTTTATGTAATTATCAAATGGTTTGCAATGTGTTTGAAGTTAGGCTATAATCACAGAAATATATAGTATATATTCACAGGGTTATATATATATATAATCAGCTTCTTCAACCAATACCAATCACTTTAACCTAAACACATATATATATATTCAGTATAAAAAATTACACATGTTCCACTACGCATTTGTTTCATTTCCAGTTCCTGTTTAAAAATAATAAAAACACAGAGAAACAAACAAATATATATATATTTGTATATGCATATTTGGTTAGTGATTTGCAGATTGATTGAAAAGCTATTGAGAGGGAATGCCCTTGTGACACTCAAGTCCTTCACATAAATGTTAGAAAGTGGCAGAATTTACTCCAGGAAGGAAAACCGATCATAATAGTGTCGTAAACAGGCCATTAAATGGTGCAGAACAGCCAGAGCATCGTTTTACGACAACTTTACAGCCCTCGCTGATTGAGTTTAGGCTACTGGTGTAATCTGTTTCCATTGCCTAAGCTAATTCTCTCACTCACAGCACTTTCACTACTTTCAGATCTAAACTCTCTGATAAAAAATAAGTTGAATGTCCTACCTACAGCAATGCTGCTGTCACAGTGAAATTGTATTTCAATTTGTCTCAGTTTCCAAATCAGTAGTTAAAATAGAAATGAAGACTCTCAAACCTAATATTTTCTTTCATTTAATTCTTTATTCTTATAAATCCAAAATCTGTAATTGGATATTGTGCAAAAATATTCCAGAATAAAACTAATATCATTAAATAAAATTAAACTCAATCCTAGAATTCAATAATTCCTTACCTAAATATTATGAAGTATGCCAAAAATTAGACAGTATTGTAAATGTTGTTATATTTCTTAAATCAAGATTTGCTAAATGTATATTAGAATTTCACAAGTATAAGCATTTAATTAACACATTAAACATTTTAACTTAATTCAGCTGTTATCTACATTTATTAAATATTTTTGTTTCAAGTATCACTTTATTTTTCCACAAATGTATTGGTTAGTAAATTCACAGAAGACTTGTGCAATTAAGGTCAGTTTACCATTATAATTTTATTTCCATCACAATGATTTCTAATATCTTTAATACAAAACCCTTCAATTTAAATATCATGCCTATCAAATTGCTAATAAAAAAATACATATTAAAAAAATCCTCAATGTTTCTATAAATGATGGTGTTCTATTCAGTCTTGTGTTTTTAATACATTATTCACAATTTTGCCTGCACTCAATTAAAGTTCAGTTTAATTGCAGGTATCATATAAACCAGTTTGTTTGATTCATCTAACTATTTCAAGGACTTGGATGTCCCACAACACAAATTCAATTATTTTATCCTGCACCTAAAAGTAACAAATTCAATATTATAGCATATATGCGGTCAGCAGCTGAGGACAAATATAGGAAATGCTTTGATCTATCCATTGTAATAATGAAAAGGAATGTGCACTGTTTATCTGGTGGTTCCTTGTTTCCTTCAAGTATGTCGTGTGTTGAAACTGGGTGAAGCTGTTGAATTTTGGTTTCACCAAACTTGCAGTCTTGGTTGATGTCGGGTTACAATAGATGATGTCCTTCTTCAGAATTGGCAGACATTTACTACAAAGCCCCAGTAAGCAAATCACCATCAAAGCAATTTGTTGATTACATCAGTAGCTTCGATTTATCAACTGATTTTGGAGATCACAAGACACATTTCATCAGGATTCCTCATTCCAGAGTGGCCTTCAGATATTTGTTAGATATATATGCTGGATATTGTGGAAGAAAAAAAAAAACATAACACTACTTTATATATTAAATAACTTGATTAAGAAAATGTACAAAGATAAGAAAACTTACAATATATATATATATATATATATATATATATATATATATATATATATATATATATGCAATCAAGAGCTACTGTAAGGATTCTTGTAATTTCTTTCAGTGATTAATAATCATTCAAATTGTGAGCTCCCAAAAAATCAATACCCAAATGCCTGCAATATTTGTGGTTCTTATATCCTTGTGGATTGTTAAGGAAAACATCTGGATTAGCATCAGGTGGATGTGAAGAGGAAAAGAATACATACCAAGCAGACAGCTTTTTTAAGTCTAACAGTGACCTATTATAGTGCTTTATGTGACAAAACTACTTTATAAAAATGAACTGAAAAATAACTGATTACAGCATTGCAATCGATAATTTTCTGTTGATTTTTGCAGAAGCAACTTTCAATGCTACTACTACTAATAATAATACCAATGCTTTTAGGAAATTAATTCAGAAATCTTGAATTGCATACATTTGTTGGTGAGTAGAAAAACATGATTTTGATTTACTGAAATGAAATAGTTTCTACATTAAAACCTTATCAATTCACTGTTGCTAAGCAATAACAGAACAAAGCAAGACTATCAAACAAACCAAACACAATAGGACAGGCAAAGCCGTTCAGACCTAAGTGCTTTAATCATTTTGTTAATGATCACATTGTGCTGCGGGTGTGAGGACAATACTGAGCTTAAAATGTATCCTCCAGTGTTACATGATGATTCATTTTCTCTTCTATCTCGAATCAACAGCCAGAAGAAGAAATAGTTACAGAATATATGTGAATTATTACTATCCGATAATACTGATACATTTGTCATTATATACAAAATATTGATACAAAATATACACTTAAGTAATTCTGAAGGACTTGACTGTATAAGTAATATAACTTCAGAATACCAGAATAACTGAGACGATCATTGAGGATGAATGTGTTCAAATATTTGTGAAAGCCTAAAAAATCATTAAAGGTACATAAAAAATTAAATAAAATAAATACATAAAATAAATACATGAAAACATTTTGGAATTAATGAAGTATATATTGAATTATTTTTTTTGTTTTAAAGGAAATAGCATTGCATTTGCCAGTTTGTTAAATACAGTTCAACATAGCAAAAATTAAATGAGTATGTATTCTGACTAGCTATCTATCAATCTATTTTTCTTAGGCATTACACTATATCAAAAAATATGTAAAAATAATAATAATAATAATAATAATAAGAAGAAGAAGAAGAAGAAGAAGAAGAAGAAGAAGAAGAAAACCTACAGTCCAAGATGTTACAGCACTTTAATATAAACATGCTTGGTGGCCATTCAAAGATTTATAGGGGGCGGAAAAGGGCTAGGTCAGAGGTCAAGAGTCAGGAAGAATTTGTCGTGGTTTATAAACTCCAGCAGCGAATATGATACAGGTGTAAAGTATGGAAAGCAGTGAAAGATGTAATATTTAAGTTGTGCTGAACCAACAAATACGAGCTCACATGAAAGTACTAAAGTATATGTCATGGTACAAAGTTCTTTAAAAATATCTAAAGCAGGGATATATTTGGTAATGTGATGTTAACATTCTGGCTGAGTGTTTAACAAGTGATTCTTATCCAACAGGAGTTACAAATTAACATGTTCAGTAGGCTAGTTAGTGTATTAGTTAGATTTTTTAAATAGATGGGAAAAGACTGATTAAATTACATTTTGTAGATAAGTGTAATACAGCACTCAGATGTTAAAAAAGTGTGTTGCATGTCTTTTTTCTTTTGTGTGTTGTTTTATCTTGGCTAAATCATTTCATACTTAAATTTAGCAATATAGGCTATATCTTGAATCTCCCATAATACCTGTACATTTAGCCTGCTGTTGGGGATTCTCACAATAGTAAGCCTATGTTCTCTTTTCATTCTATTAATTGATTTTCCTTTTTCATGAAGAATGTGATCAACATTAATGGATCTTAGTAGTAGTAGCAATAGTTGTAGAAACTGGTACTAAACACAAGTATATGTATACTACAAGTAGAAAACTGCTAAACATTAAACCATTGTCAATTATTTTCTAAGAAAGAATTAATGAAGGCTAAGTTTAGAAGAACAGATGGCTATTATGATTTTAAATATGAAAACACACATTTATTACACAGTGAAGATACGGACAGGTTTCGTTACAGGAAATCAAAGCAGAAATTTCAAGCATTTGTTTTTTGTTTTCCATTTAAGTGTAGAAGCATTATATTGAAAGAAACAAGTCTAAAGATGTTGTATGCAGGATTGTTTGCAGACCTTTGTGTTGTGGTTAATACTAGTAGTAGCTGCAGTAGTAGTAGCAGAAGTAGTCAATGGAAGAGATTGTGTGTTATCATGGTGCAGGACCTCGTTCACTGGCTTCTTTCTGGAACAAAACCACATGTTTTTCTCTTGAAATAATATATGCTACTGGGTGCTGTGGTTATTCATTTATATAGATCTGATATGTTTTGATGATGATCCACTGACAACAAAATTAGAATCACCTTGGATTGAAAGTAAACGATATTAGAAATGTATACTGAACTGTATTATTAAAATGGGCACATGTTACGATGGCAACACTATGTGATTTAGTATAGCAAATGAGTGAAAAACACTGAAGAAAAAAGTCAGCCCCAAAACATCGTATGCTAATATAAAAGGTCAGATGGCGTGAGGCTGACGGTGATGACCTCTGACCTGAGCTGACCCTTGATTCTCGACCTCTAATGTTAATATATCACGCTGGCATAACAACAGCATGCGCTTAGAAGTAAATGTTTTTATTTTTCATTTTCACAGTTTAACACAATTATGGCAACTCAAGTCATTCTGTAATCCGTTTTTGTTGTTGTAGGCTAATTTAGTACTAATTAATGTATACCAAAATGTATACGCCACATAGCTAGATAGGTACCGTTTACAGTAAAAACGAGATATTTCGGCAAGGCCACACAAATGGATAAAGGTGAGGCCATTTATGCAAAGGCGTATCAAACTGCTAAATTGCTGCAATTGGTAGTGTTTAGTATTTTATGTGTTTGTGGCAATTACTACGTTAAAGGCTTTGCCATAATTTGTGGTGTATATACAATACCTGAATGTCATTGAAATCGGATTATCTTAAAAATGTATATTCCATGTATTTGATGAGCATGAGTCATGAGAGATTTTAAAACTTAAAATTCGAAATATGTAGACATATAGTATTATTTTAATTATTATTATTATTATTATTATTATTGTTGTTGTTGTTGTTGTTGTTAAGATACTGCCGTTGCAAGTTGCCTTAAACTGGAGAAACGTGTGCACTTATATTAATGTTTTGCTTAGACTTCTAATTCTAAAGCTGTGTTGTCGGTACAAAAATTGCAATGTTCAGTTTATATATATATATATATATATATATATATATATATATATATATATTAGTTCATATATGTTTGTTTATTTAAAACTCTACAGAAATCTTTAGCAGTGTGCAGAGAACTTCGTTAATTCAAAAGCATGCATGCTTTGAATGTGGTGACGTATTACAAGCTTAAACTTTTGGAAATTATACAAAAAGATGTCCATAACAATATTGAGCAATTCTGTAGGGTAAGCTACGCATATATGTCAAATTAAATTATTTACTCACGAGTTCTAATGTTTGCTGGGATAATTTGTGTCTCTTTAATGTCAGTTCTGAAGTTGTATTTTGTTACTGCAAAAAGTTGTATGATGTTTTGTACATACATAGCAGTGTTAAGCTTTATTTAAATTCCGTGTCTCTACCGTTAGCCGTGTTATTTCCCATTGAACTATTTCTAGTAAGTGATTTACACCTAACTTTAAGGTGTCTTTACAAGAGGTTAGAAAGCATCTTTGACTCCAGTGGTTATAGATCGCTGTCCCGTGGTAGAAACCTGCAGTTAAACACGCCAGCTAAGGCAGGTTAATGGTTGCAGTAATCCCAGTGTCCTGTCAAAATGACAACACTGAGCACTGCTTACAGAGCCGCGCTCAAAGTGCAGTCCCCGCTTAAAAGTGCTTAGGAAACATTCTCCCCCAGAAATACAAATATTGTAATAAATCCTCAAATCTGAAATTCTGCACTTGTAAGAGAACCAAATGTTATTGCTGAGATTTTTAATTGCTTATGTCTTACACATCAATCAATAATTAAATCAAATGTTATGATTAAAAGACCGCACGCCCGAGGGCATTAAATAATGATAGCGTATTGATAAGGCTCCATTTTTATTCTGCCAGTTCAGAAGACAGAGTTTTCTGTGCTAACTCTCATTAAGATCCTTACTAAGAACCCTGAAAGCAAGGCTTCAGATACAAATGTTGAAATAGTTCAATCTGTTTGTTGCTGTTGTTGTTGTTATCATTATATGACTACTGTGAATCTGAATGGATATTCTAAAATGTGAGATATTTGTGAAACATCTTTGTAAGGATCTTAATGAGAGTTAGCATTTGTGCCAGATACGGCTAATAAATGAAACTAACCAACAATTCGGTTATATATATATATATATATATAGTTTTATTTTAAAGTATATCAAATTAATTCAGTTATTAAAAGAAACACCGGTTGCGTTTATAAACTACTTTAGAAAAGCCACATTTCCAAATTCTTAATTAGAATTTGTCAGAAATCTTCGAAATCTAATAAAAGGTGTTATTTTGATTGTAATTACTAAGCATATAAATGTACAAAATAATTTCACAAAAATCAACACGTGTTTTACGAAAATATAATATAGTTTTTATTTATTTAATATGTATTTATTCGAATTAAATGTATACATTTTGTTTTATATTGTTTGCTTTATTTATCTTGCTATATATTTTACCTTGAAAAACACTTAGGGCTAAAATAAATAAATAAATACAAATACTATCATCTTCAGAAAGAAAATAGCCTTGGTTTTAATTACGTAAGTAGTTAAGTAATTAAGTAGTTAGACACGAATATAATTAAATATCTTATTTTGAGGACCACTTTTTTTAACAGCAAAATAATTACTCAAATTTCTTTGCATACATAACTCGTTAACATTATGACATTATGACCTAAGGATTATATTGCTGTTTCTTTGCTATAAATATATATACCTGTAAACAGTTGTAGCCAAATGTATTCAGACCCTTCTTTGTAAAAATGTTGTTCCGTGATTAATTTAGTATAATATTGTTGATTAAACTATTTATATTAGACGATATTTGAGTGTCTTGAATTCGGGATCAGTTAGAGAAAACTGAAAATAATCAAGGACATTGAACTGAGTTAAAAGCGTGTGTGTGTGCTGATTGTTGACTGATTGCAACTGAATGATTCACTGAAGAATAGTTTCAAATGAAGGGTGTGGATACTTTCCGCTACAACTGCAAATTGACAGATGGATAGATTGACACAAATATGAACTCATGACGCGTGTGTGTGTGTATATATATATATATATATATATATATATATATATATATATTTATATATATAATATATTTATATATATGATATATCAAACTAATTAAAATCCATTTAAATGCTGACATTTTAGAGGAATAATTGCCTGCAAGCAGAGGTTATAGTTTACCACCCAAATGTGGACGATACATTCGTGTGTTAAATTCGACTCTTTGTATAATCAGCTAAAACTTCTGCCTTCTTTTGTGTGCTTAATAAAACGGATTTCACGCATTGCTCACCCTCAACAATGGACCTCACGCCAAAGTTTAAAAAGGAAAAAAAGAAAAAAGAAAACACCTAACCCTGTCAAGACTTAAATTAAGTATTAAAAACAACCAAAACACGCTGTGTTAGCAAAATGTGTTAGCAGACATCCCATGTATACATTGTATCAAACAAAACACTGCTTTTTTGTGTAAAATAAGGTTTTAATTCAGTCTTTTCGATGATAGTTTTTCTATTCTTAGTTTAAAAAATGTGTGAAGCAGTTATTTGAGGTTGAGCAGCGTCAGCTTGATCGCTGTAAAATCAAAAACAAAAAACGAGAACAGTTTAAGTGTCTTAATGTCTTTAAAGTAAAATGAAGTGTTTTAATTTCATATCTTAAGCACTTTTCATGAAGTTGAATTGAAAGATCTGTACTTCTAGGTCACAGTTCAAGGAAATAATGATAAAAAAAGAGGGCATGAGTTTCAAAAGGGGTCACAGAGTTGGTTTCTGAACAAATCACTCAATTAAAAGGTAAAGTGTTTAAATTAACATTTCTATTTTACAGTGCTGTTGGTCAGTATGTGCGGATTTTTGTAGAGAAAAGTTAATTTACTATACTTTAGTCAACCATCTTCTGGATTTAGATAAGCAAAACCTACAAAACATGATTATTATTATTATTATTATTATTATTATTATTATTATTATTATTATTATGTAGAAGTAAACATATGACTATTTAATGTAGAAAAGCGCCACTCAACTGGTAAATAATAATAATAAGTTTCAATTATATTTTTCTTTTATTTTTCTTTAATTTTACATTATTTTTGTTTTAGGATTTCAAAAAACATTTCCCAGGCCTGCACAAAATCGAAATTTGACCCCCCCACCAATCGGAAATTACAATACCAATACTTGACGGGGGGTTTGGCTTGGCAGGGCATTTTTCCTTCTTCCAAAAGCAAACACATAATCTTATAGTATACTTTTATTTGTGCTTGGTCAGTGATTGTAGTTTGGTATGGGCCTTAATATATCTTAACTTAAAGTTTCATACTAAAGTTTATTTTGAACAAAAATAAATATTTATTTAGCTCTAAAATGCGTTTCAAATTTGTAATACTTTTTAATGTATTTGCTTGCTGAAAGTGTGTTTGAGCGATGACAACACTTGAAGAAACGGGAAAAGTATTATTGAAAAGACCATAGTTTAAAAGTTTTTCTCAGCTCAGCAGCACAGACTAATTAATGTGTTCACGTAGTTTAGATGGCATTAAAATAATACCTGTCCAAAGTTGGTTTGTTTGTTAACATGTGTTTTGCTTACTGTATGTTAATGTCTCTCTTAGACACACCCACATGAAATACATTGATGTGTTTGTAGATCATGTGCATTCTGTGTGGGAGTATTTTATGCGCAAAATTAAAACATTTTAATAAAATAACATACTTATAAAAAACACATGATTAGTATTAGTATTTGTCTTATTAATAATAATACTTACAATAATAATAATTTGCTTATTTATGTATTTTTTCCACCAATTCAAAACGTTTCAACAATGTTATCATTTCAGTTTAAATCAACATTCGATTACCAAAGCAAAGACAAACAACTACATCAATGAAACATTCACACACACACACACACACACACACACACACACACACACACACACACACATATCTATCTATCTATATTTTTATATGTGTGTGTGTGTGTGTGTGTATTAGAACATGAAAATATATTTCTGTATTTTCCTTTTAAAAAGCTCATTGGAAAGTTTTGCTGCCCTAGGTGTTTCTGTGTGTTCGTGCGTGTGTGCCTGTGTGCCTGTGTGTGTGTGTGTGTGTGTGTGTGTGTACGCGTGTGAGTAGCCTATAAATACATCTGAATATAACTAAAAGTACAACACTGTCCCCTTGCCAGTACAAATATAGGCCTGTCCTGAAGCGCTTAGGTTTAATCATGCAAACGCTATCATTTGACTTTTCCACAGAATACTGTATTGCCCCCTTTCTTCAAATGAGGCGACATGAGGTAGAATTACAAAGGAATGCCGTGCACTTACCACAACGTAGCAACATACTGTATATGTCAAGAGTTACGTTATGAAGATCGTGGCGTAAGGACAGATGCAATGTAAAGCTCAAACTGATTGCCAGTAACGCTATAGATTAGCATGGGGTCTGCAGCACAATGATTCTGATCAATACCCCTGCACTTACATACCAGATGGCTTGGGAAAGGACAAAAAATAGAAAAAAGAAAAAGAAAAAAAGAACTGTTCCAATCGACCCATAGTCATTCAGGCCTCTCTTTCTCTTTACATACCATCCTTTTAAATGAACACAACCGCAGTGGATAAACTCCGGAGCGATAACATTATTAATGTATAATAGACCTGTTTTATTTACTTATACAGCACCCGAGATAAATGTATAACACACTGGTGTATGTATGTATTATTAGTATTATTATCACTCACATTTCTTTTCACCTGTACAGATTTAATATCACCACATGCGCACGAAAACGTTCTCTGAATATTTCTGATAAATATAGAGCAGAAATATTGCATACCTAGTATTACTTTCTCAGTTATAGCCTTGAGGCCTTTTTACATTAAATATGATATCTACCTACGTAAATGTAAATTCTGTAAAGATGCAATGTGTTTTCAACCAAAATAATAAGAGTAAGAATAAGAATTGGAATAAAAAGCAACAACAGAGAAACACCAGAACCCTTCTTGTTTATGATTTCTCATTAACTTGTTTTACTTATTTACTTGTATTGATTAATCCAAAACACATTAAGAACATTACCAATAACACCTTTTATATACGCCTGCTATACTATACAATAATATTTAAAAGGGAGCTGCAGGAAAGAAATGCTTTAAAAACAGTCGAATTATCTATGTCGAATCTTTATAGGGCTTCAGTGTAGTATAGGCCTTTTCAATAAATAGATTTTTACTACCCAAATAGTTGGAACTAAGATACCCAATAAAACGTGTCTTATAATAATACATGCAAATAAGTATCCCTCTTTCATTTTTCTGAAAAAGCATCCAGATTATTTTAAAATGTATAATACTGTTAAAATATGTTATTAGTGATAGTAGTAGTTGTTGTTGTAGGATTCATAAGGTTGTCCGAAGTATTTTGTTCACTGGCAAAGTGCACTGTAAACTTTAACACAAGCCCAAACTGCGTGCTTACCGTACAATGCAAATCCCTTGCAGGTACGAAAGCCAACTTCCCAATTTGCGCGCAAGTTTTCCTGACAGCTGAAAGTGCTTGGAGGAGGCTCTTTCTTGGAGAGACCCCCTGCTCGTCCTTTGACAGCTGATCAAAAGGAAAATAGGTCACGCTTCTCAAACTTCTGTCCCCCTGTCCTTAATTACAGTCTCTTTAAACAATGGCAACATCTGCGCAACCTCAGTCAAAATAGCCACCCAGGGCAGCACAGAACAACCTGCTTCCGAGGAATCTGTTACTTTTAAAGAGCTAAATCCGAATGGGACCTCAGCTATTTGTGTGCTAATGCCCCTTTGTCATTTAAAGACACGTTCCCCTGTGACTAAAGTGTAAAATAAATGACAGTAAGGGTGGTGTTTTGGAAACTCTGCTATTTGAGTTTGTGACAGCCATCAAACCATGTTTGCATGTTGAACAGGCGAATAAAAAGGTCTGTAGAATAAAGAAACAATACATGAGCTGTCATTAATCGTATGTGCAAAAAGAAGCACAGGTTTCAGTCAATAGAACTGGTATTGTACCCCACCGTTCATACTGTCCCATTAAATAATTACATAAAGAAATATATTTTAGCTATTTCACAATTTGTCTTACAGCCAGACAGACACACAGATAGATAGACACGAGTTTAAATAGAATACAAATCACAAATTACTTAATTTTTTAAACTTTTTCTGACAATTAGATTATCGTTTAGAAGTGATCTGCAAACATTTTGTTTTGAATGAACCTATTCTATTGTATACATTATTTAAATAAGGTATGGGTATGTGTATTTAATATTTTATTTTTGTGCCTGTAACACATTATAACTCTCCTGATGTTCATGTGTTCATATTACTGCTCTCGCAAGAAAAAAACTTGTATTAATATGACTTTAGTATTGACATGACTAGACTAACTCATTCTCATTTCAGAAAACAATTCATTTCAACTGCTGTTTCAGAGAAGTAAACATTCATATACGTATGGTAGATAATATACAATGGAACTTAAAAAAACAAACAACAACAACAACAAAAACGTTTATTTTTAATGCAATGCAAATCCCTTTAGAAATAGCCACTATCTCCGCTGGAACAATAACCCCGCATGCTGTGATGAGATATAGGGGGGCTATCTCAATCCGAGGTAAACATTAAGGAGCAGCTGAATCCAAGTCATGCCAACCGAGTGACTCAGTCAGGAATAATAAGACTGATAAGAGGGAGAGAAAGGGTTACACATAGTTGGAAAGAAATCCAGACTTTCTGACGTTAGATTCCAGATGCAAGGGCTGCATACAAATCTCAACCGAGCATGAAAACTCAGAGCGCCCTTCCCCGCCGGCATCCAATTGGCCAGACGGCCGGTGGGACGCGTCCAGGCGAGAGTGCGGAGAGAGGCGATTGGTCCAAGGCGACGTCAATCAGAGGGTAAGCCCCACCCTCTCCGCTGGGGTAGGGTGATCGTATAGCAAACCCATCCTGGACAGCTCCAGCTGCCTAAACAGAATACGTAGGAGGAGGAGAGGGCTCGGACATGGCGAGAATCAGCACTGGCCCGTCTGATAGAGATCGGTAATTTTTTTATTTCAAAAACCCGAGAGGCCTTAGAAAAAAAAAGAAAAAAAAAAAAGAAACACAATAAAACCCATCCCTGGCACAAAAACATCAAACAAATCAATGGACTGAATGAAGACTGCCTACAACGCCTATAGATGCCTGGCCAAGGATTTGGATGCTTACGCCATGAACCCAGAGATGACAATGGACAGCATTGGCAATCTGCATGGTGGAGTAAGCCATGAGCAGGATTTGATGAGCAGTCACAGTCCCCACCACGACCGGAACACGGGGGCTTCCTTGCGGATACATCAGGATTTGGCCACGGCATCTTCCCGGTCCGCTATGGTGTCAAGCATGGCTACGATTCTGGACGGGGCTGGAGAGTACCGTCCGGAATTGTCTCTGCCGCTCCATCACGCCATGAGCATGCCGTGCGACACATCCCCACCTGGGATGGGCATGAGCGGCACCTACACCACGTTAACTCCACTCCAACCCCTGCCCCCCATTTCGACAGTTTCGGACAAATTCCACCACCCTCATCACCACCATCACCACCACCACCACCAGCGTCTCTCTGGGAACGTAAGCGGGAGTTTTACGCTGATGCGGGATGAAAGGGGTTTACCAGCAATGAACAATCTCTACAGCCCCTACCATAAGGACATGACAGGGATGGGTCAGAGCTTATCCCCCCTGGCCAGCAGCCCCCTCGGCAACGGCTTGGGTTCCATCCACAACACCCAGCAAAGCCTCCACAACTATGGCACGCATGGGCACGAAAAGATGCTGAGCTCCAACTTCGATGCCCACACGGCCATGCTGGCCAGAGGGGATCAGCACCTCTCTCGAGGCCTCGGTGGCCCCTCAGCGGGTATGATGCCCCATTTGAACGGTATGCACCACGCTGGGCATCCGGGCCACCCTCAATCCCACGGGCCTGTGTTGGCTTCCAGCCGGGACAGACCGCCCTCCTCCTCGGGAACGCAAGGTAACAACTCGGGTCAGCTGGAAGAGATCAACACCAAAGAGGTGGCACAGAGGATCACGGCGGAGCTGAAGCGGTACAGCATCCCCCAGGCCATCTTCGCCCAGCGGGTACTGTGCCGCTCGCAGGGTACCCTTTCCGACCTCTTGCGGAACCCCAAACCTTGGAGTAAACTTAAATCTGGAAGGGAGACATTTAGGAGAATGTGGAAATGGCTGCAAGAACCCGAGTTCCAGAGGATGTCGGCCCTACGGCTTGCAGGTAAGACAAGGTATCCTAATAAAAGCTCTATTTATGGACTTGACCACATCCTGCAGATTCATACTACTCTGAAACCTTCCACTAAAACAGAGTTCGTGGATTGATCTTATAGCTCTTATGTATCTGTGTTCTTCATATATTGTAACCACTTCATTTAAAAAAGTTTCAGCTTGACACTACCTTAGAGAAAGCCATGATGCTTAGATTATTCAAATTTCGTTGACTACAAAAAAATGCATGTTGTTATTATTATTATTATTATTATTATTATTATTATTATTATTATTATTATTATTATTATGTATGCTAGCATTTTAACTAAAAGCATGTACCTAATGCTGTTGAATCAAAGTTTCTAGTCGACCAAATCACCTAAATCTTTATTCTACTAATAATATATTCTCTAAGACAACAGTTTATGACGATTAATCCTAACCTCTTCAAAGCAATCAGTGTATACATTATGAAATCGATATACTATCATATAGTAAAGGAACGCTATTTTAGTGACAAGGTGGAATTGTTTTATTATTATTATTATTATTATTATTATTATTATTATTATTATTATTATTATTCGTACCACCCACTTAAAAGGAGTTTAGGGTAAACTCAGTGGCGATAAGTATTCTACAAATGCTGCAAACCCCCATTTTTAAGTCTGATATACTGGGTTATCCCTTTGTCTGGTATGAATTTAGAGGATAAGTATCTCTGCGGCATTTCACGGAATATTTGTAAATGTGGCTTTTTATATAGGAACAAGTGGCAGTGAAGGCTAACTTAAATGTAAAAACAGGAACAGCGTTTTCAATTATTTATTCTTCATTGTTTTTTCAGCAAGCGTAGCATGCAGGCATTTAAAGGAAATTATTGTTTCTCGTTGATTATGTGAAAAGTGTTTCATGTGGATAGGATACGAATATAAAACTTAAAATGTCTTTAAAATAATCTTAATATTGCATAACGTAGTCAGAAGAAGAAGAAATGTGGTTATATATATATATATATATATATATATATATATATATATATATATATATATATACACACTGTGGAAGTAGAAGATGTTTTTTGATGAAGGTTGTTGAAGGGTTTTCACTTTTTTCTATTACAGCAGCAGTAGGGTTATCCATGAAGAAAGGACTGAAGGTTGTTGAATGCTTTACTGTTAAAACATGTTTTGTAATTGTTTAGATAAAAGTTTATGTGGTTTTGTGTGCAAACGATGCGATTCAATCCAACTAGACAGTAATGTAAAGAAAACGGGAAAGTGGGTAGAAAATGTGGAAAGAATGGATTCATTGTGAGGTTCGTGCCCCCTCTAGCGATGGAAAATATCACTTTTTCATATCCCGATTTCTATTGTTCCACTTGGAGAAAAAAACAGAATCAATTCAGTTTGGTTACTTTTTAATATTAATCACGGAAAAACATCGCGGCTTGATTAAATATACTTTAAATTGAATTTTCCGAATCGTGTAATGTTGTTGTTGTTTTCACTGAAAGCTTTGTGTAATATTATGTATGTAGATTATAATACAGAAGTAGCAAAACGAAATTATACAGTTTAATTTTGCAATTGTTGGCGTCACTCCGGTTGATATAAAAATCCCTGAAGAAGTCTATGCAAATTTAAACAATGCCCCTTTCCACCTCAAATCACTAACATTACTAATACATGCACTGAAAAGTGTTTAATGTGGTAAGGAAGCTTCCCAGTTTAAAAGCATTGCAGGTCTAATACACCTGTTTTGGAGTGGGTAGAATAAATGTTTTGCCTTTGAAGATTAAATCTATTATTCTTATGCAGCACACGTATATATGTGTTTGTGTATGTATGTATATAATCTAATATATAATATTATTATAATATAATTTGAGAAATCTAAATAATTAAGGCTTTACACGGTAATGCTTATCAGGCCAGAATGTTTTTTTGAATATATGCGTTTGGGCAATATTTATGGTCAGCAGTAATTATGGATGAAGCAGGTCTATTGTTCATTATTAGCCACATTTAAAATCACACATATTGAAATGAATTTTGTTGAGCCGTGTGGTGACAGGACAACATTCATCTAAACCTCGTTCAGTGTGCTCCCATACACGTCGAGTGTTACAATAATGTCTGGATACTATAGAGACTGTCATCTGCACCACATAATAATCCGCACAGTATGACAATGTAAATTAAACATTTGACAATCAGGATTTAAGATGTAATCAATTTGAGATGCACGACCACTATCTATTGTTGTCGCAGGCACCAGTTTTAAGACACTGTAATTGGGGCTTTTAAACGGGGCCCTATATTGCCGTTTTCCCCGCAGGATGTTGAACCCACAGATGGTGGGATGCCGGGGTTTGGAGGGAAGGTATTATGTGTTCGGCCGGGCTGTGGGGATTGAGAAGAGGAGCAGGAGCTGCAGCGGCCCCATGAATTATTGATAGAAATCTCTGCATGACCCAGAGCCGGGGCTCAAAACGTCACCTTGTCTTGGGTTAACCAGGCTCGATGTGGAGCTGGGAGCCGGGCTTTTGTTCTTCCTCCTGCAACATCAATCATTTATATTCCCTTATAGATATGTATATAATAATCAAATCTCAGCTGTACTCCTTTTCGCGATTAAACATGTGTATGGGCCTGTTTGTAGGTTAATAATAATATATATAATAATATATAATAATTATATATATATATATATATATATATATATATTATTATTATTCTACCTCATACTGATTGACAGACCTACTGCATTGCCTTCAGTTTGCATTGATAAAGCGATCTTATTAAATTTAAATTTGTAGGGGGTTTATGTGAACGGTTATTGGCCATATATGGAGACTAGATGGGCCTACTAACCCTCCTGCAATAATTTGGTTTAATCAGCTGTGACACTTTGATTATTCAACTTTCACACACACAAGAGAGCAAGCAATTGTAAATAGGACACGTTGTGTCTGTGTGTGTGTTTAGTTTTTTTGTTTTTTAACACAAAAATTATCAGTAGACTATAATCTGATTCGTTTTTGCACAGCTGACCCCATCAGAGTGCATTTCAATTCTGCCATAGGAAGCATATTCATGAACATACATCGAATATATATATATATATATATATATATATATATATATATATATATATATATATATATATACCCAGCCATTGTGTCCTGAGCATTAAGGCAAGGCTATACTCAAAGCAAACCTTGCATTCTGCAGCCCAAACCTCCATACCTCCAGCACCACGGATAGCCAATTGATCAACAAGCAATCCTTTCTCAAAGTCCAACCGAGAATATAACAACGTGTGTGTGTTATGTATGTGTCTGTGTGGGTCTTCTTTTTTCATATGTCCTCATTTTACTTCACAGGCCGCTCTGCTGCCTTTCTTTATATATGAAACCAGTGTACGCCTTTTCATTCGTGGGCTCCGACTTCTCTAAGCAAGGCACATCTTTTCCCTTCCAGCCCATTTTCAACCACTTATGGCTGTTTGCTTGAATAAGTAAAATTAATAATTAAAGAGCGCTCTGTTGTTAGTCCTGGCCTCCAGCATTCCCTGGTGGAATAATAACACCTTCCAAATATGCATTCATGTAGGATCCCAGAGAGCATTGAGGGCTGGGAGAAAAAGACACTCGAAAACATTGGAACCAGATCCAATGGAGAGAAGAAAAAAAGCCTCCCTCGTTTATTTTTATTCCAATCTTTCAATCGTGTGGTTATGTCACTTTCTAAAACAAATGTGTGTATATGGATGTGGATCGATGCGGATAATCTCTTGAAGATTAAAAGGGCATTAATGCTGGCAACAATAACATAAACGTGTGGACCCAGTTCGCATTGATCTGGAACCTGATCCCGGCTGCTTCCAGTAAAGCTGATGATGGCAATCTCTTCCCAGCACTGGGCTCAACGTCGGTCTCATGTTGGCCCGTCGGGTGGCGCTTTCTCCGGGGGCTCGGTGTAACAGACACTCCTTCGCGAAAGCCCGGCGATATTTGCTCGTTTTATATCAATTAAAGCCAGTTTAGCCCTATTCTTTCAGCTGGAGGAATCGGAAATTACAATCACCCGTGAAACCATTGTTATGACCATGCTGACAATAATAATAATAAGTAATAGTTTATGTCTTTGATGATCATTATAATATATGTGCATTCAATTATTGCCACAAACTATTGGGAGGAATGGAAGCAGTGTATACATCCTAAATACTATATAAGTAATCCATTGATTATGCTAATGATTACGCTATTTTAGCAGGACTGTAATTGACTGTGGAGGTCTGTCCAGTCAGGCTGGTGTCACACGTGTTACAAATGCATGAGAACCTCTGAGATGCAAAGTGCAATTAAACCCACTGACTGACCAGCAAACAAACACCTGCGATCGGATTTATTCCATTTGATTGTTTTAGAAACAGGACTATACCTTTTTTTTAATTCAAGTTGGTTGCTCATAAGAGTAGAGTTTTTGTTGTTGTTTGTGTGTGTGTGTGTTTATAGGATAGCTCTTGTTTTTCACCTTATACCATGTTTTTGATGTTTATTTTATTTAGCGGTGAAATACAATTATCGTATTTAAATTCCAGTGACTCATTTTCCTGTTTCAGTTTTCATTTAAAAAAGAAATATTAGGAAACAGGATGTAGTGTATATTAGTGTAAACACTGAATGTAAAACAGATTACACAATACATTAAATATCCTACCTTAATTGTGGTCTGACCTTGGTCAGAAGTCGATTTGTGTTTTTGGTTGAATGATAATGTGTTGCAAAATTCCCAACGTCGATTTTTTTCAAAAATCGTAATTATTTTCGTAATTATGTAATTGTCAAATTATTGCTGATGTTTGAAACAAAGTATCTTAGTTAAATATTTGTAGTGAATGTATCATCATCCTCCATATATTTACACAGTTTATCATACATAACTACATACAGTGCAGTGAATAGGTCGGAGATAATATAATGCAATAGGTATGACTACATCACCAGTATTTGCATCTCATTTTTAAAAACAGCAAATTAAGCCTTTAATACTAACAGTGTAGAACCATCTTGATCTTCATGTAATGATAGAGGTAATCTCCAACAGTACTGTGCCTTCTACACTGAGGCAGTGGGATAGGATAATATCAAAACATTCACCAATCCCAAACTCACAAATTCCAAACCTCATGACGGATATGTTTTCCTTCTCAATGGAAGGCCATAGTCAACTTTTAATGTTTGAATTTACATTTGGCTGTGGGGTCAAAGTTTCCTGTTAACCCAGGTTTTATAATCCAAAGCAATGAGTGACAGATACTGGTTCACTAATCCAGCTTTCAACCCTTACCTGATATTCTTTTCATATTTACCCATCAGGTGCTAACCAAGCTCAGCCCAGCCATGATTATATGTAGCATTACAGGATATAAATCTATTGAATAAATTGCACACACACACACACACACACACACACACACACATATATATATATATATATATATATATATATATATATATATATATATATATATATATATATATATATATTGCTTGTAAAATATCTCCATATCCTCTCAGTATTGTATGGAGTGTTTGTGGAAAATAAATAGTACATGCCACTCTGTAGAAAAAATAAAAACTGCATGGTCTGTATTTAATATAATGAATATGCAGTGTTAAAACCAGGAGCACTGAAATGAAATGATCTCTTTGGCCTGGCTGAAGACCAAACAGACTTTGCAATGGGGTTATTGATTACTGTCAACAGAAGTTGTGTAAAGGGCAAAGTATGTTGCTATTTAACTCCAGAAAATACTCTTATTAGTTCACATTTTAACTATGGTCAGTATGTAAACTATGCCAAGAAAAACTCCAGCACTGTGCATAAAAATATAATTAAAGCTGCAGAGACGACCAGACAGTTATTGGTAAAGCAGACTGGTGAAAGCAATAATGGCTCTCTCACTTCATTCCTTTGCCGACTTTGCATTCTACCATCTGCCTAATTAGTTAATTGGACCTAATGAAGACCAATAAAGCAGTTTAAACAAGTGGGAGATATAAGTTCCTGTAAAGGAATAGAGCTGAAACACAAAAGACTGCCTACTGCATATCCTGACAAAATTACAGTTAGCTTAGGAAAGAGTTCATTAGAATAGAAAGAAAAAAGGAATAGAATTATGTGCTTCATCATGCAAGGCCTCCAAATATCTCAAAGGTTTAATTGGCTTTCTAAGAATTTCAAAATCCAATTTGGTTTCGCCTTATGTAATTCTTCACTGGGAACCCAGACAGCATGGCTACAAATGTGAGAAAATAACAAGCGTGCACAGTTAGATTAAAAAAGCAAAATCATGTAATTATAATCTGCTTCAGTGCTCCTATATTTAATATACTGAAACACACTGCCCTGCTAGGCATATCCAGACACTAGCTGATGTACAGAAGGACTGACAGTGGTGTTGTGTTGCATGTTTTCTTCCTCTCACTTAGACCCCTGAGTAACTAAATATGCTGTGATCCCTGAATAGGTAATTGGTAAAGTCATCTTGGAAATATATTGGCAACCCAGCATATTCTCCATTTACTAGGAAAGCAGTCCAAGAAGGTACAGGAGGTATTATATGGTTGTAGATTTCAGTTTGAAGCCAAAAGGTGGGGAAGCTGTATACAGAACTGTATAACTGGAAAAACTCAGTCTCATATGTATAAGCAGTGTTGTTTTTCTTCATCAATGTTTTGTGGGAATCAGAATATTATGTGCCTTACTCAGTGCATGTTTACTTTATTTTGAATACAGCTGAAACATATTCAAGAGTACATACATGTGGATTAAAATGTTGGGAAAAGTTCACCACAAAATGTCAAATTTCCACACCTGCATGTAATCTCTTCTCACGTTAACAATAGGAATGAAGCATAGCACCTCCAGCAGTTACTATTACTTTGGCTGATTGGTCCTTAGTGTCATAAAGCTTAATTAGCATATGTGTATCCCCACGCTGTTTGGTACCAATAACAGAAGAATATTTGCTGATTCACACAACTCTAAATTTAATATATTATGGTTGTGTCTGTTCATTTTTATACAAGATGAATATTATTCAGTCTCGGATTCTGACTAGAGAAATAGATTCAACGTTGCTGAATTAGGCACGTGAAGACATTCAAATTGATTTTTCCATGAATACTAGTTGTTACCAGCATCAGCATCAAGAACAATGACAACACAATTTTGCAAAAGCCGTACAGCACTGCAGTGAATATAATCTAGCTTGGTGGTCATCATCAAAGCAAGTCATCAAAGATATCTAATAAAAGATCATGCTATGATCTCTCCCCAACCCCAGCAGCTTCAATTAACAGTATAAAAGATCACACTGAAAGAAATACCTTTTATATTTCGATTTGGTCATTACTTCCAGTGACCCTGCTGCTTCTGTCTGCAAGAACATTCAGGTATCATATCCTTCTTATTAAACAGTCAGGCTACTATGTACTTTTGAAACTAACCAAGTTGTCCCATTTCAATGTGACTTTTCATGTATATTCTGAGACTCATATATTCTCCATTATTATTATTTTTCTTTCTTTCTTTCTTTCTTTAATGTTCTGTTTTTTAACTCAAGTGCATAATTCACTGTGAGCCGAGATCTTGGTACTGACTTTTTAATTCATAGCTGACACATCAAACTTATTTCCCCTCCAGTTACAGTTCTTTGAATTGTAAAGGAACTATGATGTCAATAAGCAAATAAACAATTGCATTTAACACTTGTCCCCTGACCTTCAGAAAGCTATATTTGTGTTTGGCATGTAACACATTTACTTTTACCTACAGCATCCCAAGTAAGAATGTACTTTTCATATTACCATGAAGTAAATGATTTGACATATCGACTCATGAATTCTTTACAAATAAACAGGGCCACCCTGTAAGGGTTCAAATAATGTATATATGACATTAAGATACCTACAATTTTTAATTCTATTTATTATATAACAGGCCCACATTTAACATCCTTAGAATACATACAATGTTTAAGAAAAAAAAAAGTGCTTCCTCATTAAACTAAAGTGTTACAGCTCAATTAATATCATTGTATTATTCAAAATGTTTAATTTGGCTAAGGCCTTTTCTCATGCACTGCTCTGTAAAATCAGCTAGATGACACCACGCAGTCAATTAATATTCTGATTGGTTTTGCTGGAGCTGTTGTAAACAAGATCTTGTTCTGCTAACCTTTGGACAGCTGATGTCAGAGAACTGTGAAATCTTATTATTGTAGGTTCAGTTTTTTTTTTTCTCCAGAACACTTATCTCTTTGATAAAATTATTTTGCTCTGTAGTTTTATGACCCCTGTTTTTTGCCATATTTATTTATGTATTTATGTGCTGTATGTATGTATTTATTTATGTATGTCCTAACCAAAAAGTGGGTTATTTTCCTTAAAGTCAGTTTGCCTATATACTTCTTTGTTATAAAGGGTGTATTTTCAGAGGTTTCAACAAGCATATCATTGTGTTGCTCTGGTGGCTCTACTTCCTTTGGTTTCCTAGTTCTGAATTAGATAGCATTAAAATAACAAACATGGCCTGTATTTTAATCTTTAATTTTGCCTGTCTTCACCAGGAGATTTCTGTAATCAAGATGAGGCAGCTCAACGACTTATGTTTTCTGGTAAACACTTATTTTCTTTTATTATTATTATTATTATTATTATTATTATTATTATTATTATTATTATTATTATTATTATTATTCACCCACAAATTGCTGTCCCCAATTTGCAAGTAGACAGTTGTTTTAGTTTTAAAATACTATAGATATGATTATTGCCCTATAATTGTTGTGCTTCTTTTTAGTTATAAGCTACATATCTATAAACTTATAAAAAAAGCAGATTTTAAACAGTAAAATAGTAGTAGTAATAGTAGTAGTAGTTGTAGTATTTGTAATATATATATATATATATATATATATATATATAAATTATATATGACATATATATGTCAATGGTGTATTTACAACATTAGGTTTTGCATCAGTTCATATTTTTGTAATATAAATGTGTGTTTCTATGTATAGACTGATGGTAACGATTATGGCCACTGCGGAATCTTCCTGACATATTAATTAGAATAAACATAATCGATTGAATGATAGGAAATTAACATTAACCTTAATAGAAAATGCTGCATAGAAGATGTTTAGCTGGGATTGTAATGCAAACGTTTCTCCTTCAGACACTCCCATTTGTCAGCGATGTCACTCATACTCTGTCCCATTCATTTTCTTCATTCTATTGCCATCATTTTTTTTTCTGCCCATTTAGTCTCCCAGGCAGTATTTCTGCAGATTGCAATTTTTAACCGTGTGTAGGGTCATTATGCTCTTGAAAAACAAACCATTTGCCCTCAGGTTGCCTTTTTGAGGGTATTGCATGATATCGAAGAAATAAATTATACTTTACCTTTCCAATATCTCCCATTTGTGCTCCAGCAAAACCAGAATTTATGGTTACTACCTATATTATACAATATTTTCCTTCTGGAATTGAAAAGTCTAAACTTTGGCCCATTTGCTCTGCCTCGCTGTTGTAATCAGTCTTTATGGTTAAGGCTATAGTAGGTATGTGTGATGGTGTCCTTGTCTCCACACCATTCCAGCTTTTTAAAGATGCCATTTTCTCTTTCATTTAGTGATGGTGGCATTTGGTGTGAGATTCAAATCAGCAGCAAGTCGAGGTCTGCTAGAGAAATGACTTTCAGATTTTCAAACAATGGCTTTGCTTTCTGGGTCCTGCCTAGGTCACTTTTGTGGGCATAGCTACCAGTTTTCCAGAATCTGTTTGCTAGTGGTCTACATGGGAATATGCATAAGATTTTGTTTTGCTTGCAGTTCTTTCACAGGATATCCTTAATTTGTGAAAAAAGTAATTAAGGACACAAGACTATATATGCTACTATAACAATAAGCCCTACCCTCCTCCTCTACCCCCTTTCATGATACCTGTTTAAAAGAAGCAGCAGTATACTGCTCCCCCAAATCTGTCTTGGATTAGCATATGTCTCTTTAATCTCTGTTAGTTGCCTGACTGAGAGGGGTTGTCTTCCATTTCAACAAGTAATAGTTTAATGGGAGTAGCTGCCAGTAAAATGTGTGCATTGTCCATTTTTATTTTGAAGTAGATAATTAACTTCTGCGTAAGGCATTGACTTATTTCTTTCCTCATTCAGATCTCACATTTACAGATAACAATTGTGATAACCGGTACACACATATATGTACGCATTTGCAGTAACACTTGTATTTCAGGGGGTAACAGTATTAATTAAAATACTACGAAGATGAGCCTTAACCTGCTTTAACACTTAATTCCATGTTCAGCCGGCAGAGCTCTCCCCAAACTCAATAATTTTTGGTTCATTTGGAGTTCAATGTGAAGAGGAAAGGTCAAAAGAAAAACAAACTGAATTGCAGTCTTTGAGTGAACCTAGTGTGAACCTATTATACCTTCCTGTTGTAATGCCCACCAGCTATGAAAAACACTGGTAAAAGATACGCAGTCCGTGGCTGTCCATAAGTCCAACCTGAATAAGCAATTTCTTTGTCTTGATTGTGGAACTTCCATATTGTTTTCAACTTGTTTGTAATGTTTTAATTAAGGGGCAGGGGTATTTATTGATCTCTTTATATGTATATGTATATATATATATATATATATATATATATATATATATATATATATACATACACTATTTGTATTACTGCAAATGTGTAAATATGTACATATATTTATATACATATTATGAGAGAGAGCGAGAGAGAGGCAGAGTTTTGCTGTAAATCATTGTATCTCTTGTTTGTTTTTAGTGTTATGTACTGCTTGGCTGTGCTTTACTTTAGAAACCTATGTGTATAAACATCTGTAGAATTGTTACTCTTCATTCTAACTTATACCTTAATTTGTAATTAAAAGATTAAGCCTTGTGGGAGCCCCAAAGAAGTTTCCTATGACCTCATTCTCCTCATCAAACCTGTAATGATTCGACCCCTCGGGAATGAGAGGTGGCACTCCTCATTGAATCTGCTCATTATTTCAGCTGGGACTTTATAGTTAATTCACAAAGAGTGGATCTGAGATACTGAATCAGCAAACCTACTTTTAATAATAATTTAATAATATGAAGAAGACAAATGATGCTGTGAATATCTCATTCGCTGCCCGCAGATTGGTGAGGTATGTTTTGGGAGTTGTCTGTACTCTGGATGACAGCTCAGCTCCACGGCTTCTGTTGCAAGACTGCAGGGTGAAGAGAGAATGCATCCTAACACATTATTTTATAATGAGGCAAAAAAAGAAGTTTGCCACAAAGTCATTTTTAAAGGTGGATACATGGTACAAATCTATTTAAACGTTTTGAATCAGAATTTTAAGTGAGATATTAGATATTACTTTGCCAAGAACTACATAATTTTGAAAATCAGGCTGTTAGTGTTCATTAGTACAGATTACACGGGGACAGAGAACTTCAGTCTTCACATTTGGAATGGGCATAGAGCCATTGCAGCTTCCTCTCTCCCAGAATAGGGTGACAGCCAAGGTCAGCACTGCGATATACAGGCTGGACTGTGTGCTGGATGGTCACTTTATAGCTGTGGTGTGGTTAAGGCATTCAGTTACATGGTTTGTGTGTGTGTGTTTTGATTTGTTTGTGAGTTGGAGCCAATACAGTTAGTGTTACATTGTAGAGAAGCAGAGTGACCTCACAGTCAGTGTCATGACACTTGTGTGTTGATTGGCTGTTTTCGTTGTGTTGCTATTTGACAGTATTTCAAGAAATGATTAAGAAAAATTATTAGTTGATTATTATTTTATTTGTATTATTATTTAATGATTAGAACATTCGTTTTCAATTCCATTTATTTTCTGACATAGCAAATAACTATATCCACAAATTGTAAAGACTCATTCCTCTTATGGCACATTAATGCCAACTTTCATCCCTATTTTGATTAATCTTTAATTTGTTTTATAAAATGGCGCAGTAGTAAGATCACTGTATTTGATTGTTTTAACTCTGTAGCTACATGTTCATTCCTTCAGTAGGGCATTATCATTGCGCATGTTGAAAGGCATATTGGATTGCATGAAAGTGTTACCATCTTTGTGATATGTAATCTACTCACACATGTACCAGCACTTTTATTGTCTTAAAAGCCCAAATTAAAATTAAACTATCAACATGCCTTCTGGATGCAATAGATAAAAATAGGAGCTGTCTTTTTTATTAAATTGTCCTGCAAAATGTGTTACATCAGTCATTTTGCTTAAAAAAAAGAATCAAATGTCTTTTGCAAAAATAGGGTGCTTTTATTGAAGGGTATGCATCTCCAAGTGGTATATTTGTAACCAGCACATTCTATTGATTTCTATACAGCAACACTCATTTTCTATTTATTGACATTTCCCCCATTTTGATACATGTTTTCTGCACATTTTCAGTTTCATAAAACCGTCTATTCTACCCTTTGCCTGCGCTTAGAACATTCTGGTTTTCTTTCTCTTTGATGACATTTAAGGACAGAGGATTTACATTGTCAGGTGGGGCTGATGAAAACACAGACATGCTTTCATATCCCCTAGTTGATTAGCTAGCACTTTTTGCAGCCCTTTCCCTGCAGTTCTGCTTTAGGTTTTGCTTAGCCTAATGCTTAAAGCACATTAGCTGGAGTTATGCACCTGAATATAAAATATCACATTCAGTGATATGTTAAATACCACCCTCTGAATCTCTACATATGAAAATTACTTTTCAGCTGCATTGTGTAATTGCTTCGGGTGTCTGGTTAGAGATAGATAGATAGATGTGTTGAGTGGTGTTTAATCTTTAAATTGTGAATCTAACATTGTAATAGAAATACTACCCAGCATAATCAAAAGAAAGCCACTCCCTGTATTACACTACAATATACCTTTAATAATCCGACCAAGGGACCGTACTGCGGCGAGGTGTTTCAGTCGACTTCACCACAAGCCAGTGTGTGCACTTTCTCGCCTGTGTGCTGTTAGAGACTCAGAAGCCATTGATTTACATTTGTCAGAGAGGGAAGATAAACCATAGGCGAGAGGAGCTGTTATCCGTTTGATGTAAGGCCAGGGAAACCTTCGGTATCGATCCTATTGATTTAACCTTACCCTTTAAGAAAACCACATAGTTAACCCCCTTCCCATACGGAAACTAGTAAACTCCTTTAAATATTTTAATTGTATTTTGTTTCTATACAACAGCATACAATAGTGATTACTGGTAAGAATGGAGCTCGATTCCTTCTTGCACAATTTGATGAAGTGTCCGTAAACAGCACAGATCACATGCCTATAGGAACACACATTTTTTTTGGCTGCAAAATGGCCGCAGTAAGCAGAACAGAGAGAGATTCATCCCGCTACTGAGGTTATGACCTGAACATAGTTAATAATGGCGCTTTTGTCCAGAGAGAAAAAAACACACACAAAAACACACAATTTATTATTATTATTATTATTATTATTATTATTATTATTATTATTATTATTATACTCTGAATGTTGAAAAGTTGAGTACACAACGAAAATGTTCATGCTCCATAGAATAGGGTAAGTATAGTACCTATTTAGGAATTAATTTTAATTTAATAGAAATTACAAGGTAAAGTATACATTACCTATCAATAAAATTACAACTTACACACACATTCAAACAAACACATATTCTTTATTATACATGTGTTTTGCATCTATATGTGAAAAACGCATTTCCTTATTAACGTTTTAAAATTATGAATAATGGTAAATTTAATATAGATAGATAGATATGCTAGACGAAGATTCCATCGATTCAATATCATGGCTTGACTACGTTTTTACTGGGAATTCACCTAAATATGTTCCTAATCACATATTATTATTATTATTATTATTATTATTATTATTATTATTATTATTATTATTGATAATGGTGATGGTGATGTTCTGAGTAATTGTTATGTTTTTAGTATTTTGAAACAGTGGACAAATGAAGAATTATTAATGCATTTTTAACTTTTTTTTCTCCACACTTATGTAATGATCAATAAAGCGGTCCAGCCAGTAGAAGTTTGCTACAGCCGACATATTTTAATTATCATATTTAATTACACATATTTTAAAAAGCTTTCTTTTTACTTGCGATACCTTAATTCTTTCAGTTGTTCCAAACATATAGAAAAATACAAATTCGTTACTATTTCTGGGTTTATGTGTGGTCTTTTGGGAAAGCGTTCACATTGTGTTTATTTATTAACAGTATTGTATATAAATTATTTTTGTGTTGATATGAAACCCTTAGCTGTGTTATTGTAAATGAAAATATGAATTACTGTTGGGGGGTTGTTAACAACATACAAGTTATGTAGGACATATCGATTTAACATCTTCTAGCATATCAAGAAGACGTTTAGGACTAATTCTTCCAAAATGCTTCGATACGTTTTGTAACATTTTACACAATGCAATGTAAAGATGCTTCACACAATTATAATACTTCTTCAAATTCAATGCATTTACAATACGAGGCATGACTGCACTGATTAATTCAAGCTGAATTATTACTTCTTTAAAAATGGATTTCAGAAGAGGGGTGGGAAGCTTTGGGGTTTGGCAAAATTGTATTATTTATTTATTTCCCCGTTCTTTTTAGCAGAACTTTAAACGGTAGAATCTGGAAAAATGACCAGTAGTAATACAAAAACAAACACAAAAGTAGTAACCCATAACCTGATTGTGAATCCCTGAGTTCAAAGGGGCAATGCTTTAAAGTTTACACAGCAGATTTAAGCAGATCATGTTTGCTCCACTATTCCGTTAGATAGGTAACTATTTTTCTTTTGCATTTAAAGCTAAAGTCGTATGCACATAAACACCACACACACACACACACACACACACACACACACACACATGTAGTTAGGCTATATAGCTTAAATGCAGGCGTGTTATTGTCGTGCTGGATACTTCAAACAGAAAAAAATACACAAATTAATTGACTCCCAATTGATGCATGTGTTTATTTATCATGAATCCTGAATTAAACCTGGGCTAAAAATACGATGAAACATGTTCTAACCAGTCACCAGTCAATGCATTTACATATTTCGACCAATGTTATTTTTTCTCACATTAATCAATTACATCTGTATTGTGGGTCTCTTTGCGGTGGGGGTTGTTATTGAATGCAAATAGTTCTCATAAATAAGTCAGGGGACGCTGCCACCTTCTGGACAAATTGGGAAGCGTTATTTTAATATTGGCTTATACCTTTAGTGTTCATTGTGGTATGGGGGGGGTCACTTTATGTTATGTTACTGATGTTACTGATTCTGAAATTCCATCAAATATGTTTTTTGTAATATTTTGAAAACATGCTGGTACTGGACGACGCGGGGATTTAAGATAAAATACAAATCAACGTTTTGGTCAAGTCATTTAGGCCTCATCACAAAAGAACAAAAGAACAAAAACTCTACATATGTAACACAGATATTTAAGATATCACATTAGCCATACTGAAGAAAAAGCCCTTCTCGTGTAGAGCCGTGATGGTGTTATAATGCTGTGGTCGATGCGGGTTTCAGCACCATGGAGAGCCGCCTGCCCAGCTCAGTGCAGCTGTCCGTCCGTGGGCGAGAACAATGACGTATACTCGAATGGTCTTTATATTGAAGACATATCGTGTTTCCATGGAATATGTGCAGAATTTGAACATTTGATATAATACGTGTATGTCTGTAAGTTTGCATGTCTTTAGAATGTGACTAAACTAACCACTGGGGAATTAAAACGCAGTCGAGGCGAGTGTCTGTGACTCTAATTACCACACGGAAATGAAGAAAAATGAAAGACAGGCGCAGCACAAGCACGTAAAAGCTCCACAAAAATGCATCACTGCTTGACGACGTGTTTATTTACATCCGCTTTCGGATAGTCTCTTCTTACATAATAGTTTTGTACACAATGGAGTACTTAACCTGATTTATATTGATCTCAATTGGTCTCAGTTGTGCATACTTAATTCAGAGAGGTAATCAAATTGATTTCTGAGGCTTTCCTTCATTGGAGTGTATCAAAGCAGACATACAACATCTATCTGCAAGAAAGACTGCTGAAAGATGTTACTGTAAAGATTCACAATATACATACATGCATTATGTGTGTGTGTGTGTGTGTGTGTGTGTGTGTGTGTTGAATACTGGAGTTTAATTGTATAATGTGTATCTGAGCTAGATGCAGATTCTGCTATCTGATATAGCAGTTGGACACTAAAATGCATCTTAAAATGAATCTTACCAATCATTTTACTACTTATTCCCTGTCTATTACTACTACCACATGGAATAAAGGGGAATTTCTATCTATCTGTAAATATAACAAGTATTTGTTTTTAGATTAAAATTGCTGGCTATGCTTTAGAGCTACCAAGCAGTGGTTTAAAAATACATTTCTGTGTCAATTTATTTATTTTCTTCCATATCACTTTCATACAAAATTCCATTATGATTACCTATTGTTTGATTTTTGAAAGACCCCAGAATGTTGATTAGGTGTGGCAGCATACGTTTTTTACATTTAGCTTCTGTGGTCCTATACAATACCATAATGGATAACCAGCCTGGCCTGGGTAAAGATAATAAATAATGCATAACATCACTACAGGATAGTGTGTAGACAGAAGCTTGCATTCAAATTCAATTCAAATATAGTGAATTAGGAAGCTTAGGGTAGGTGAAATACCATTCACATTGAATAACTACACATGGCTCACTGTCTAAATAGATATATAATGAGAAAGTCCCACGCAGTTTAAGCTTTGGCCTTGAAGTCTGAGTTATACAGTTTGAGTTTAGATGACAACAGTGGCAGTGCCCTCAAAACATAATATCTCTATCATTCATTCCAGTTTGGCACACTGACTTTATAGTCTTTAATTCCCTCCTCTCTTACACGTCTGCTAAAGTCTCCATAACACCCAGACTGGTGAAAAGTATTCATTTTATGCGTGAAGGGTTTCGAATCCCAAGTTACAAAGCAAAGCGTAACCGGAGGAAAAGAATCATGAATCGCAATGAATGAGAACATTGAGGGAGCCTCCATTTCACCTTGAGCAGCGTCATAAGTGTCCACCCTGAAAAAGAGGAACGATGCAGGCTCTATATTGATTGTAAAAGGGCTAAAGAGTAAATCAACATTTTCCACATCTATGGAACTGATTAAAGGCTATAGACTTGGGACACTGTATGACCAAAGCAAGGAAACAAATTCCTTAATTATTCCAGAAGGGACCTCCCCAATTTATCTTAAGCCATTTGATCTAAAAAAAAATGTAGAGACCATACTGCAATGCACTTGGAGATTTGGGGGGAGAATTATAAATGAAAATCTTAATTCTAAACAAAATATTCTTTGATCCTATCATTGTTTTCTCCAGATCCCCCGAACAGTATTTCCAAGATCTTGGTCTGGAATTAAATTAAAACTGTTTATTTTTTGGGAGAGATTTCTACCTTCTTTTCATTTAAAAAAGATTCTGTGAAAAACTGGATTCTAATTTGCAGCTAGCAAATGGTTGGGCATATAGGGAATGCACTTACTAATGGCTGGACAGTACCTGTGATACATGGAGAACTGCTGAAATCTTGGCTTGTCTTAATTGACTGTAGTAGATGGGTGTCACCTGGGATTGGTTGGAGGGAATCCAAGAGTCTTTTTTTTTTGCAGCTTACTTGGTGCCTACTGTCATTGCAATTATTGACACACGCACATTTCAGTAGGCCTGTCAGGGTCAACACTGAGGCTAGCAGCTAAGGTTTGAGATCTATTCTGGCACAGCATCACTTAGGTATTGAAAGGGTTATCCATCTGTATCCAGGCTGGTGACGGCTCCCTGCTTATGTGATGGAGTGCTTGTCGGTCAAATATGGAGGCTATATTCAAAGCACTATAGATCTCACATTGTGATATTTTATTAACCCAAACCCTAGTTCCTGCCTGATTCAATGGTGATTATCTCATGCTATGTCTTGCATGAGAAGCTGTTTGAACATTTAATCTAGTCTTTGTCATATTATCTTGGATATAACAAGTTCTGTTTAAATACTAGAATTTTGTTTTGTTTTATATCAGCAATTTAACCACATTTTATATTTCAAAACCATCTAAAAATCTAAAATAATCTAAAATGTAAATTCTAATTATCTGCAATAGTGTATTAGAAAATAAAATATCAACCATTCAATTGCATATATTAAATATATATTGAATATATATGTGTGTGTGTGTGTCTGATATTCTTCTGTTTTGCTGAAGGATATTTCCAGCTACATCTATGAAGTAGTTGTTTTACATTATTTTGGGCCTATCTTGGCTATTGTGACATCACATTAATTGGTCAATTTGTTAGTTTAAAGACACTTCTCCATATTCTACAATTTAATTAAAATTAGCCTTTACTGCATTTACTGCAATGGTCTTTTGTGTTTGGTTGGTTGGTTGTTTCTTAAATTGTTACGCAGTATTAATTATTGGAAAAACACTCCTAACTGAAATGCAAACATTATCACACTAGAGTTAATTATGAATTGATGTATGTTACTCTCATTCTTGTTTGTAATAGATGTCTATGTTTACAGGGAAGTCAAGTGTTTCCATAGCAAAGAGGCAACCAGAAAATAGCAACCAGTTTTATGTCCCAAACTAAGGCTAGGATTGTTAACAAAACCTTAAAAGACATAATTGCTTTGTATGTAGGGGAATAACACATGGACTGAGACAAGTGGCTCCCATATTTCCTCTCTGTTTGTAGATGTGCAGTATAAGAATATACATGACTCTCTGGCAGAGGTTATGATCATAGTGGAATATTATAGAATGCACAAACTCCTGATTCCACTGTAAATGACCCCCTTGCCATCACATTTTAAAATGGTATTAGACAGGAACAAAATAGTTCCAGCTGAGAATAGATGAAAGCTTCATAAGCAAAAGAGATCAAGCAGTAGGAAAGATAACTACCTTGTGCAGGAGAGACAGTGTGGTGTGAGGCTTTGCGCTGCAGTCATGTGTTAGCTTGCTCTCAGATGGTTAAATTCCAAAGCGATTGTTAAGAGACACACTCCTGTTAATCATGAACTTACCGATAAGGCTTGAACAAATATTTTTCTTTCCGGGGTTAGATGTGTTCTTTGTTAAGGCATCACTGTTGCTTGCATATAATGTTCCACCATATCTAATAATTTACACTGCCTAAACAAACCATTGCACAAAAAGATCTATACATTTTTTAAAATTTGTTGTATAATGTCATTCAGCAATGAAATAATGAAAAGAGAACATCTAAAGGGTTGATCTCCAGGACCTAATGCATACTTACCTAAGCCCCGCTGATCTCAGGTGATCTCAGCTAAGGAGTGGTAAATGTAGACACACTACAGGCAAGGATGTCATAATACATTCTTATAAAATGAATAATTCCATAGTCATACACATTTGGTACAGAAGGATGAATTTAAACAAGCTAAATAATATTTTATTTTATTGAGTATTAACATTCTCCTCTTTGTATAGCAGGAAAGGTAAAGTAATCTCTAATGGCAGGTTCTCATTCACTTTTTGTTTATCAAGGGGAATTAGACAAGGACAGCAATTATCTCCAGTCCTGTGTGACTTATCTCTAGAACCTCTAGCTCAGGCAGTTAGATTAGATAATAGAATAGCAGGGGCCTCAATAAGAGATCAACATATAACATTACACTTGTATGAGAATTATTGGAAAACGCATGTGACACAAAGTGTTCTGTCACCAGAAATTCTTTAAACTTTTAATAAAATACCTGATTATGAAAGGTAATTAAAAGACTGCAATATTTCCCATTGAAGTACTGCACTCTCTTCCAGTAAGTAGAACCTTGAATTTAATTTGTTCTCCACTAGGTTTAGGTTATTCAAGGATATTTCAAATCTTCTCAGATCCATCATGCAAGTCTACTTAAGAAAGTTTCCAGTGGCATTATTTACCTAAGCCCAGGTGATCTCAGGTGATTTCAGCTAAGGAGTGGTAAATGTAGACACACTACAGGCGATGTCTGTGAGGTAATATTAAGGGATAATTTCTGGGCCACCAAAGAAAAGAAAATATCTATTTGATCAAACATTACAGTAAGCAAAATAATTTTAATGTCTCCATCTTAATAACCTAATTGCAGCCTTTTCTATTGCTTCAGTTTCTTGTCTGTATTTTCTTTCCTATACTTTAGATCCCAACAATCTTGTTGAACAGTTGAAGGTCTATTTCACTGCCAAGATGTCTACTCTCATATACAGCAGTCAATTAAACAGGAGCGGGCTCTTGAGTGTCAGACAGCATTGGCTGACTGTTGACAACGCTGAGTCAAAAAGCTTTTGTGATGTGAAGAGCTGTTGAGTTTGTTTGCTTGGCCACATTTGCACGTGTTCATTTTCCTTGTAAGTGTCATAGTGGTGTACTGACATTGGAACAAGCATGATTAGTTGACACAAACAAGGTTCGGAGCTGCATGTAAAATCAGATACTATTTGGACAGAAAAACTCATGGTTCTTCATGCCCTTTTAGAAACCAACCTCCTTATTTTCCCAACATTGAATCACACTTTAGAACCCCGCCATCATTAAAAGAAATGTGAATCAAAACTGCTTCAAGTTTCTAATCAACTTCTCTCTCTTTGTCTCTCTCCCCTACTCCCTTCTCTGTCTCCCTGAAAAAAAGCATGCAAACGCAAAGAGCAAGATCCAGGCAAAGACAGGAGCAATACACCAAAGAAATCCCGTCTGGTTTTTACTGACCTCCAGCGCCGCACACTTCTCGCCATCTTCAAGGAAAACAAGCGCCCTTCCAAAGAGATGCAGATCACCATCTCTCAGCAGCTGGGCTTGGAGCTGACCACGGTCAGCAATTTCTTCATGAACGCCCGGAGGCGCAGCCTGGACAAATGGATGGATGAAGGGAGCCCGGGGGCAGCTTCGTCCGCCTCCAGCACTTGTACCAAAGCGTGATCTGGGGTGGGGGGTGGGTGTGGGAGGGAGTGGGGGTCAGTGCGCCAGGGAGGGGCACATCGCTCGACAACAACCTTTTTAACTTTGCTTTTTTGATGGGGGGGGGGCAGCTGTTTACTGGCAACGAGGTAGAGATATCCAATCTTCCACTACACACACAAAACAAACACATACCTGCACGCACGCACTCACGCACGCACTCACACACACATACACACACACACACAATCACTGAGTACTAGATTTAAGCCACTTGCAAACAACTGAGCTGACCAGAATTCTCTCCTGCATTCACCATTAAAAATATATGCAAAGACCTGCTAACCCAATTGAACTGATGATCGTCCTTTTTCTTGAATGTTTCAGAGAGCAGGGTCTGTTTCAGTGGGGTGGAATGCTTTAAATTCCACTGACTCGTTAATTACCAAAGAACTCCCATTGTGATTATGATCAGCATTCATAATGGGCCTGTTGGTAGCATTTAGATGGATTCTGCCCCCATGATAAAAACAGACTCAACTGCTGTAGTATTAATCAGGGGGAAAAATACAGATCATATACAGTTCTGTTGCTATTTTTTTATGGTGAATGCTAAAGCATTTGAAAACTAGCTTCTTACATTCTTTGTGTTCCTTTCAAATTAACTTAAAATCCCTACATATTGCTTTTTGGCTGCGAAAGTGCAAAATCATATAATTTATTCCAAATTCTGGTTTTGTTTCCAGACCGCCTGCATTTTTTTATTCGGTAGCTATTGGGTTTGGTTTGCACATAAACTCTACTTTCAACTCCAATCTCAAACGCCTCATTTGAATCAAGCAAACTTTTCCTGAATTAAACTACTAGTAACTAGTGCAAGTCAGTTCTACATACGTTTAGCTAAAACTTGACCTTCATAACTCCCAAACATAATCTAGATTGGCTTCATATATCTTATTAAACATTAGTATTCTCTTGTAAATTCCCAGAAACGCAGAACTGGAACACAAAAAAGCAGAAGCTGTAAATTGCAGCAAGAGTTGTACAAATGTAGCAATATGATTGGAGCAAGTGGCTTAAACAAGTACCATGCCTACCAAAGGTCCCCAAGAGGTTGATATTTCCAGTGTCAGGTACTGGCAGGTATGCAAGCACAAATCGTACAGATTTAAGTATTGCCTGTATTCAGGAACACACCTGAACACGTACATTGACTTTAATAGCATGCGGCGACTACTATAAGTGCGCTTTCGAAACATTTTTAGTGGTTGGCAAAGTATGTGAGCACAATCTTGAAGCACATTTCTTTTGCAATAGAACTAGGACTGTTTAGTGCATAACGTTCTTCACATATTAGAAAACTCAGGATGTCATTTCTATGAAGCGGTTGAAGAACACCCCAGCTGTAATCTGGAGCTCCCAGCACTGAGCAGCGCAAAACACATTTCTATCTATTCACTTCCACAAAGAGTAACTGGCAAGCCATTTTTAGAACTAGCAAAGGCCAGGAGCCCTAGTTATTTATACGACACAGAAATTATTTATTTAATTTAATGTAATTTTTAATGACAAGAATAAGATTTCTCCTGCTTGTATTTATTTATTTATTTATGTATTTATTTATTTTTCAAATTAAACAAAAGCCTGAATAGAACTATTGACTTCTCATCCAGAGAGGAACAATCGGCCATGCATGTATGAACCAAGTTGATGTTGCTGGCCTCCTGTACAAATGAAATTACGTTACTCTTGAGTTGGCAGAGCCTTTTAGGTTGTTCATAATGAAAAAAGGAAAAAAAAAAAGGAAAAAGATGATTGCTTTCAGTTTAATCTTTCTAAAAGCCTAGTAGGATGATAATAGTAATAATAATACAAGTGGATATTCAGTATTTTCCTGCATGCCAGTCCTGCTTCATCTGACTGAGACAAGTGAATAGAATGCACTCTAGACACTGCATTCTCCTGAAATACTGAACATCCACTCTATCTTATAAGAAGCTATAATTGCCTTGATTGACTTGATTTTAACACCAATGAAAATGAAAACCCTACAATTAAAAGCTCAGAATGGGAGTCTCTCCACCAGCTCAATATGCCCCTCTTAACATACACAGTCTTTTCACAACTGACCACACAATGTCACGCGTTGACAAAGGAAACAGGAGGTACCGATTATTGCCAGTAAACAGCCCATCCCAGGAACGCGTCTGTCGTGTTCAGAAGCAAGCTAAAGGCTTTAAGGACTCTTTACGGACACTTAGACTTTTTCTATTTATTGACAAATCGAAACCAAAGAAACTTTTTTCTGCACCTAATTGTTCTGCAACAAACTGTTATAAAGAAGAAGAAAAAAATAATAATGACGACGATGATGAAAATGAAAGATGAAGACGGATGTCAGGAGATCGGAAAACGAGCTTTGTTTCGCTGGACGCCTCAGACATTTTCAAAGGAAGCAGATTACAACAAAGGGTAAAACACGTACGGAAGCTATGCCACGGCGGCAGCTGCTTCCTAAGACAGAGCATTATGCGTCTCTTAAAGTTGAAGATTGTCTTTAACGTGTGCCTATGCAGTTTTTCAAGAATATGGAAAAGAACAACAAAAACCTCATCAGCTACAAAACCAAAGATTCATGGATATTCCTAAAGCAGTTTTATTTTTTGTTTTCTGTTTCTGTTAATGCATGGTCCGATCTTTTTACAGGTACATTGTTTTGACTATCCTTTCCAGTGAAAAGGATACAATTCAAATTAAGTTATAGATATATTTTTTAAAGGGTTACTTTTCGTGTTCCAAGCATGGGATTTTGGAATTTAGAAAGTCGATCACTCATCTGACTGACATCATAGAGTTTGGTTTAAGCTTCCTCCAAGTGTTGAACACCTGTGGACATATGACTGGTGCACATAGGCCCTGATCAGAAGCCAGGAAATGTGATTTTCCTGAAAGCTGATTCTTAGTTCATTCCCTTTTTGCACTCATCACCAAGCAATTCCTACCTCTGTATTGTTCACACTGTCCTTATTTTCCCTCTTCTCCCCAGACTCGCTAGAAGAATGTGCTTGAATGTTGAATTTGTTTAACTGTTTCGTGATTAAACAGAATGCAGCAGGAGAGTAGCAACGCCCTCAATACCAAAGACAGAAACTAAATGCAATACTCTTAGGTGAACTACAAAGTAAATGTTTAGCATCCCAAAGCTGAAAACTTACTTTTTTCTAATTATATTTTGTTTGCCAAATTCGAATCCATGACAATAATAAATCGATTATATTCTGTTAGTCATGTTACAATTAGTATTCAAATTGTAGTTATATTGTTATTGCATACAAAAGAGATAGTGTGTAGCTACTAAAATGCAATATTAGCTAGATCCAAAATTCTACCTGCAAAACATGGCTCACATAAATACCACAAGTGAAGAAACAGAAGTGAGTTGCACAGGTTGTATCTTGACACATGTTCTTGAAAACCACCTCAATTACATGTGACTACATGTGTATTTGCATAATGATTTTATAGGCATTCTATCAAACACCTAATTTTCCAAGCCTTTTGTTCAGGGAGGCAGAGACGCTTCAAAGCTAATTTAACCTTAGTTGAGCATTTTTGCTTATAAAAGGGTTTAAGGCCTACCTACCATATATGCTCCAAATACAAATGGCAATTCCCCCAAACAATATTGGAGATGAAGGAATCTTGCCCTTGATCATTTAATTGTGAGTCAATTCCTATGGAACATTCATGATAGAAAATATAGGGTTACATTACTGGTTACAAGAATGTATTCTACCGAGTGTAACCAAATAGTAAACCCTAGAAGACTGAAGGGAGGCCAGTTTCTTAATAGTTTTTTAAGTATATATTCACAATTTATCATCTATAATAATCAATTTACTGTTTTAACCTGAGCACAACTAACAGTTCCAGAGACCATACCTAGGCAAAAGAGAAACGGGAACATGCCAGGCAGTTACACACAGATGAAAAGCTCAGAATTAAGATTACTAATTAAATAAAAGAAAAACAATAAATAATAATAATAATAATAATAATAATAATAATAATAATAATGGTGTGGCACCAGCTCACCATGAATTTGAATGACACGCTTAACAAAAATGGATTGATGAATGGATTACTGGATAATAATAATATTATTAATAATTGTAAATTGTCATCTAACAATAATATAACTGTGCATGCTGTGTATTTACAGTGCTGCACTCCCTTATTTTACTTACTCTTAGTTATATGTGTAGTAACATCAAAATAATTACACATTTATGTAAAGGTTCCCATATTATTGGAATATGAATATATTTATCTAATAAAATAACTAGTTAGGAATTTCTGATAGCATCATTCTGTCAGTATTAGTATATTAACCAATCTTCAATCAGCTAGTCTACGCGTGTCTCCCCAGAATCTGAGTCCGAACTCCATCCTGTTGTCTACATTCAAAAGGTTAAAATGTAGTCCAAGTTTGTATTTAAAATTGTGTAATAAAACCAAAGTGTTAGGTAACGTCTAACCTGGTCCGTAGGTTAGAAAATGAATGCTATTTAAGTATTCTGCTACTTTTCATTAAACCAAAAATAAAAGCCCAAACCAAAAAAAAAATCAAGCTTTTAAAACCAAAGATACATAAGCTACTTTGCAATACTTTGATGCCATGCGCTGGAGTGTAATGAGAGAAAAATACCTACAGATGCCTTGCTTAGAAATCTCAAGTACTTTAATATTTTGTATACAAGTTTATTTCAGATATTTTGTCCAGTTGGATTAGATCAGTTCTCACCCCTTGATATTTTCTATGCTGTTTTTGTTTTTTCTAGGAAAGAATGAAAACTGGGGGTCAAACACAACTCAAACCATACAGCAGTAATGCTGAGATTATGATTTTCTGGGTCCTAGGATGGGTTTCAGTATAACCTGGGAAAGATTATTGTAAAACATTATTCACAATAGACTTTGTACATTCCTCTCTATCAGTCTACCATATTCAGCATACAGGCTGTTGTCTATGCATGTGATATAGTATACCGCCACTTACATATCTGTAAATATGTATGTATATCTGTGTGTACATATATGTTTAATGGGTTTGAAGTGTGATCACTGCATAGACAATTGCCTGAATATTGCCCATGTGTTTTAACAGAGCTGTAGACACTTGATTCATGACAATACTGGTTTGTGTGTGTGTGTGTGTGTGTGTGTGTGTGTGTGTGTGTGTGTGTGTGTGTGTGTGTGTGTAAGCGTGTGTGTTTCTTGTTCTCCCCCTTTTTAATACATTTGGAGTTCAGAAGTGGGCCCCTACCCAATCAAACGAGAGCTCATTCTGAGTCATATTTCAGTAGTACAGTGTGACTGATCATACATTACCTGATAAGATTGTCTCACCTGCTGTATTTTAAGGGATGGCAGGTGTGTACACAATTCCAAACTCTCATGCTTGCGAAGGGAAAAGATTAGGGTGGGGGTGGGGGGATTCTTTAGGCACGCCCAAGATGAGTTCAACTTTCAAGAAAACAACAACTATGACTACAACAACAACCACAACAACAATAATAACAACAACCAAAAAAAAACCTGTTTTTCATCTGTTGAGAGCAAACTGTTCAAATAACTCGGTCGAATAGCTTTATCTTTTAGTTTTCTCTCTTAAAAGCTTATAACCCAAAGATCCTTCATTGACCAAACCAGCGGGTCTCCCATTTGGCCTTAGTGTGAAATGGTTGGAGCCCTCTGTCTATGAACTGTTTCACAGCGCTCTGGTCATTGGGAAAATCTGCCAACCAAGGATGTGACATCGAAATCGAGGTTTTCATTGCTTCTCTCAGTACTTATGTGTGTTAATGCTTCCGTAAATTTATTTTATGTTTATTAGGGTTTGCAATATATAATTTTATTTATGTAATTTTTATTTTTCTAATTGAACTTTAATTGAATCAAACAAAAATCCTTTGAAAACCCTGTACCCTAATCAGTTTGCCAAGGTTTACAATTTTGTTTTGAACTTAATTTGTATGACACTGTTGAGCTTAATTATTTATGACAAAGGTGTCAGAACACGTGAATTATAGTTTTTTTTATACGTAATTATTTAATCTTATTTAATTAGATGTAATTGCTTTGATCATTATTTATGAGTATTTAAGGATGTTAGTTAGTGCATCAAAGATGCAGTGCTCATTTTCTCCTTTAATTTATGACTAGTAACTTTGCTTTAAAAAGCAACAGAATACGTATTTAATTATTTAGTATTGTATTTAATGAAAATCAAGATGTAATCTTTTTTAATTTATTGATTAGTAGTTTGTAGTATTTAAAATGTTGCCAAAAATATAATTTAAGAAATCTAGTTCTTTTTCATTCTTTAAATCCTAAGTTTCTTTCTGATGAAAACAATCTATTTAAAAAAATCACAAAAGAATTGAGCACTACATCTGTTTTCTATGATTGATTAAAATTGTATTGAGAGACCCCTCCCAGCATCCCGCTCAGCAAATGGACAAGGAATGAATCTGTGATTCATATTGCAACTCATTTGAATGGAGACACACGTTTATTGGAAATGTTGCCAATTCACCAAAGATAACCCGGAGTACTGAGTGGCTCTCCAAGGCTTCACTTGTAGGAGGAAAACAGAGAATTCCCTTAACTAGCTGCTTCCAAGACTGACTTGTGTGTGTAAAAAAATCTTTCTATTTCTAGTGAGAACCAAAGAGGCTACCTCACTGACTTTTTCCATTTGTAATTTTAATCGTGTTGATGATACCAAAGATACCAAAGATTTTTTTCTCTGTACGGTCTGCGCTTGGCCCATGCTTTTGTTTTTATACTGTACCTGTATCTCTCTTTCTGTTTCTCTATCTCTCTCTGTCTCTTTCTCTGTCTGTGTTTCTCTGTCTATTTATCGCTATTCTTTCTCTAAATTAGTGCTCCCTCCCCTGAAAAGAATAAGTGTAAAGGGGAGGGGGGGCTCTATTTCTATGCTCAACCCTATGTGCTCGAGATCACTGATCACCAGGAAAATAATAGCAGATGTATTTTAATACCAACCATCCCTAAGAACATGCAACAGCAAAACCAATACTGTGACACTGAAACAACCCCTTACTGAAAATGTCAGTCATCTAATGTTTAGCACTCAAGGACAATACGTTTTCAGTTCTCAAAATATTCCTGATATTGTACTATTCAAAGAAAACTCAATTATATTTTACATGATAATTAAAGTGTAGATTTTTAAGCTCAAAGTGAATGTGAAAAGCATACACATTTTATTTTTAGACTGAAACATATATCAATAATTAGCAATGGTTCCAAACATTTTTTTCTGCATAGTGTATTCCCTGCTAATATATGATTATTATTTATTCCAAACACTACACTACTTTTATATTTACTTATGTATGTGAGTATTTGCATTTCTATAGTTTGTGATCAAATGCTTACATTATTTACTCAGGAACCGTTCGGTACACCAAAGGAAGTTAAATTAGATTAACCAAAGCTCGGAGGTGCATTATCATCATAATGGATTTTTTTTTACTTTGTGTTCAGTGTCTTGCAGGGAACAATGCCAAAACCACAATTAATTTGTAATTTCTTACATATAAATGCAATGTTTGAAAAATGTTTTCTTCCAATTTAACAATATAATCTCTTGGTTAATTCTTGAGTTATCACTTGTATATTCATAAATAATAAATTGTTGGGACTTTTGTGCCTGATAAAGATCAAAATACAAAAAAGTTATGTCAGTTTAAGTCCAAAAACCAAAACAATCATCACACTTCACAAATTTCCATAGTCACTGAGGTAGAAATAAAACAAAAACTGGCCATGGATACCTGAACCATACATAAACCCTTTTCTCTTGTAGATTCAAATAAAAATGCAAACAAAACCAAGAACCCCTTCACCTCCCTCCAAAAAAAATAAAAGCATTTTGTTTCAGTGCATAGTTGGAAAATAAAACCAAAGAATATTCTGGTGAAGTCAAACATCTGAAGCACATAGGGATATTTTCAGTGGTGACATTGGAAAAAAAGCATAACAACAACAATGATAATAATAATAATACGAATTATTATTATTCATATTATTATTATTCTCCTACGAATAATAATAATTACTGCTTCACATGAACTAGAAAACGCTTTAGTTGCAAAGTATGAGATAACCACGGGACGAGTGCCTTGCTTGAACCAAAGCGACGTTTTTTCAAGTCTAGACCTCTCTGTGCTTTTTATTCCTGTGAATACCTCAGCGTCAAATGGGCCACCATGTTGTGTGACTGTGGTGGATCCAGTACTGTGGTGCTTTGCAATGCAATCACGCAAAGAACAAAGAGAAACTTACGATACCAAAGGCTTTTTAAAACTTAATTTTCCTTCTATCTCCTTCTCCTAATGGTTGCAAAGCTTTAAATAAAAGAATTGTGGCATGTAACCAGTGCAGACCGTGCATTCCTTACCGAATTTTCTCAGATATACCTCATAGATTCTAGTGTTTAGGGTAATGTTATTATAGCGTATGTAATAAATTATTCACTTGTTTTTTTGGTAACTGTGACTTTATGAAACAAACAAAAAAAAAGCTTTATACATTTTAAGTTGTGATTTTTGTAATAGTTGAAGAGGTGCGCTTACAGAAACAATTGTTTGTATGTTTTTTCTTTTTTCTTTCTTTTTTGGGAAGGGGGGGTGGTGGTGTGTGTCGTATGTTTTTTCATTTGTCTGTTTTTGTTTTCTCCCTTTTCGTTTGGTTTTGGTTGTTTTGTTTTGGATTGGGAGCGGTTGCAGAACGAGCCCAAAGTTTACAGTTTTCATATTTTGATGAAGATCTGTTCCTATGTTGTGTTTTAGACAATGTTAATTTCCACGTGTCCTACTTGGTCTTACTTGTTCTGTGTTAAGGTGTAGCATTATAATTAGCAACTGCCAAACAGTGCTATAGGCCTAATTTTATGCATGAGGCTATTAACAATTAGCAGTGTAATGCATTGTGATTATTAAGATTATTTAATTTAAGAATAGATTATGTTCCTTTTTTATGGACTTAATTTATGCATGGGAGCCTGTTATTTGTTAAAGGAGCATGGCTCGGTTGTGTATATATTGGACCGTAAGATCAAACACAGTTGAATTCATTGCACAGGAAAATCTGTTGCAAAAATAAACATTTCACATTGATTAACAGTGTTGGGAAACATCGGGCACCATTACCAGCCCTTCACAGTAATTAACTGGATTTCGTGAATTTGGGAACACAAATCCATACAAAATACCGTACTTTATTGTTTCTATGTTGATCTGGAATTCACTAGACTGAAACATTTGGGTTTCTTGGACTAAACTCATACTCATTTCAAACATGGCTATTTTATTAATGTATCTTCTAATAGGTACAGTCACAGGGAAACTAATTAAACTGACCCCATTTAATATGAGTTTAGGAACATTTAGTGTTACATGAGTTCATATTCTTATTTTTGTATCTATTTTCGTGGATTTAATATGTACTTTGAAATACAATCAAAAAAAAGTTTAAAGGTGTTTTTAAAATCTATAAAAATTCCAAAATGCACATTTGTGTTAAGATTATCTTCTGATAGTCAATATACAGTCAATACAGACCATTTATGCGACAAGGGCTTTAAAGATGTATTATTACACTCTGTCGACGTAAATATTTACACATACATCTCTACAGTTTAATACTTATAACATCAAGAATCCTGAAAAATACAATATGAAAAGTTTGTGTAAAGCATATAAGCTTTCCTGAAGCAAAACAAATATCCTTAAAGTAAAAAAGCAACCACCATTTAATTATTAGTATGTAACTTAAATCATAAATGATTAATTCAAATACAATCATAACTATATATATATATATATATATATATATATATATATATATATTGATTCACAAATATATATACAATGCCTCAACTGTATATTTAAATATCTATCAATATACAATTATTTGTCTTTTACTGTAGTTAAATGGATATGTGTCTGGATCCTTTAGAAAATTAGTCTTTAGACCTGGCCCTAAAAAGTGCTTGTAAATCAGGTTTTATAGCCATCTTCAATCAGTGGCAAATATTTACAGCAACCTTGACTAATTAAGCCAATCATTGGTTCAGTGAAGTAACTGGGAGCAAAGACTGAATGAAAAGAAAAACATAACAAACAAACAAATAAAAACATATAGCTCCTGAGGACCAGGGTTGGCGACTCTTATTTTTCAATTCAATGTCGAGCTCCAATCCAATCTAATGCACAGTTAAGGATCAGGAAAACATATTTTTGTAGATCTACTCCAAAGTAACATGATCTTGTATCCAACAAAACCATCTGAAATATTTGTTTATTATTATTATTATTATTAATAACAATTATGAAGACTTTTTACATAATATGCAAGTTGAAAATTGTTAATTAACATTTAAATATCAGTTATATAGAAGCTTTATTCTTTCCTATTAATACTTTGAGATACCTCTTAGCCAAAGAATCGTGCTTACAATGGTTGAGTTCCTGTATGAAACAGGCATCGTTTAGCTGTCAATCACAGGGTATTTATAAACAATTCTAGCATCTTAACTGACTCTACATGCCTGCAAGATTACTTTTATTATTAAGCACATAGGAATGGTATTTACATGCCCATCTTTTCTTATCCCAATCATCATGACCTGAGCCATTTGCCCTTACATGATTTAGCCTATGAAACCCAAGTCATTTCAGTCCAGTTTCTGACACGCAAAAGACCAACAAACTAGCTATACCTAAAGACAACATTGTGGCCCCGAAGTTTTGCTTCTGTTTTGTTCATTTTGTTTTTCGTTTGTTTATTTGTTTTTTTGGTGTTCTAATTATGTGCCAAAGACAAAGACAGGATATTTGAAACTGGGGAGAAATACCAAATATTAATTTAAAAAAAGTTGGACACTGTTGGCCACTTAATACAAGCGGGAAAATCTTCCACTTATTTGCTCTTCCACCATATAGGTATTTAAACTGATACAAAACAAAGCGTTCTATACCGTCTATACAGTCTATTTGTTTTGTGTTCAAAAAGCGAACAACAAATCTGACTGGAGATGTAAAATACTGGCTGTCTGGTGTGCATTGAATTATTTTGTGTCTATGTTGTGCAGAAAAAAGGAAGCCAAAAAAGAAAGAAAAAATATGGATTTACTTGACCATAATAATAGGCTAAAATTATAAACTGTATTCTGGCAGAGAACAAACCAAAGATAATAAACCTTTCTTTTCTTTACTTGCCCGTTGCAAAATCACCTAGAATGTCCCCAGTGATTATTTTTATATATCTGAACAGAGATAGTTTGACATGGTGTGTAAGGTTATATTTACAGATATGCATATGGCAGTGGTATATTTTGATATCATGTTTCCATAGCCAAAGCAAAATTCAGTTGTCCAGGGAAAATGTGGAACCACGAAAAACAAAGCATTGGACATTGTTGAGATGAGTTACTGTAAAGATCAGACCATGACTAAGCAAATTTGAGGCCTCCACATGCATAATGTATTGCAGACATATTCCAACCTAATGAAGTCTTGCTGATTCCTGTGGGTCTTTAAAAAGTGCCCCTAATTGAAATCCGGGCTACAGTAAGTCTATGAAGTTCACCGAAAATAGTGTATCCAAAGTGGAAAAATTAAGTAACCTGTCTCAACAAATTCAATTGTTTAACAAGGCTTAGCAGCATAAAAGTATTTTCCCAGCATAGCCTGAAACCTTGTCTAAGCGGCAAGGCAGATTTTGTGAACGTCAAAAAGGCTGTTTCATCAAATGGATATGTCTGTTTCAAACCTGTAAAAAGCAATGTGGTTTTGGAGTACCCTTTAACACAGCATTCAGTACTCCACAGGGGAAACATTTACTTTGTAACCTATATAATGCACTGTGCCTGCAAGCTTTTTGTTGCCTACGGTGTATATTATCTGTACGTGGCCAGCCACATTTGTTTCCCGTTTTCAATTAATGATGGACAGGCGTTTTGTTTTCTAAAATGCACATCTTGCTACAACTGGTTCAGAAGTTAAATGTAAAATACAAAAATAAAAAACATGTTTTCAGGTGTAAACAAAACAGATAAAAGATTAAATTATTAAGGAGTGAACAGAAACACTGATCTGTTGTAAGAGATTTATGTTTTTTGTTTTTTTACAAGTTTTTCAAAAGGCCAGAAAAAATAGCCTCTTCATTGGCAAAAGCTTCAGTTAAATATGCCTAATGAATTACCAAAATAATTTCACTGTATACAGCACATCCTATACAAAAACAAAGGTTAACAGAGGCAAAAACAGTTAATTTACTTCACATGCCATAAAACAAAGCTAGCTTGTTAAATGTGTAAGCACTGGGCTTTCCCTGAAGGAGTGAAACTGGGGAGATTAGCAGTGCAGCCATGTGTACTAGCATAACTTGGATGAATGTGTAGCTCTTAAGCTGTGAAACAAAATTAAATTACTACTGAAATATTTACACAACTGATTGATGATTCTTTACAACGGCATATATATATATATATATATATATATATATATATATACACACATATGCTTGCATGTGTTTTAGTAGAACACTTTCCTTTCAATTTGAGCATATAGAGTGCACATTGGGTTTGCATTATTTCAAAAGCTCTGTGTATGAACCCTACAACCAGGTAGGATTTCCAATTAGTATTTGCGCCTCTAACCCGTGCAATATTATTAGCTGTGTTAAAAAAAAAAAAGGAAAAAGGAAAAAAAAAAGAAAAAACGTGAAATAAAATAATGGAGTTACAACTTGCTGTATCAGTGTTACATGTTTCAACTACTGCATACATTGGAGCTTTTAATATTGTTAAAGTTGTTGATGTATTGGGCACTTTAAAACCTTTGCAGAACATCCCAGTCCTTTTTCAAAATATTCAGTTGTGTGTTTGTGTACTGTTTTATATTTGCTGTTAAACATAATGCTCTACATTGCGCACGCATTAGTGTTTTGTCTGCATCATGCTGAAGTTTTTCTGTTATTTTCTTATTTCATTTTTATTCCCACTATCATCAAATGGTAGTGCTGTATATTCTGCAATTAATATCAAATAAACGGCTTTGATTCATTCTCATTAAACAATGTCGTCGGCTCCATGTTATTCTGGGAAAGGATTACACACAAATCAATTCTTCTGGGGAAGAAAGACACGCATCAACTAGCACACTTTTCACACAAAATGTAGTAGTTGGAAAGCAATACAACACTTTCATCTAATATATAGCAGCTATATGGCCTTTTTTTTCTCTCAATAGGTAAACCTTAAAAATGAAAGATTACATAAAAATAACATGTTCTAGTTGCCAACACAATTATCAGTCTTTACCCACAATCAGGAGTCCAGTCAGGTACCAATCATTGTTGTACCCTCTGTCAACTGACAGGCTGTGAAGGTGTTGTTCTGAGATCTAGATACATAAATGAGTAATAGGCCAACACTTTCAACAGAAGCCTTCAGCATTTAGATACATTATTATTTAAGTTTGGTTGGCATTTCTTCACCTGTAGGACCCAAACCCAAAATACTTTACTTACATTGTTGCCTTTTGTAGTTGAATTAAGATATACAATTCCATACCTGTCTCTGGCTTTTAAAGAGGCCTAGCTATGTTTGATTTCTGCACAACTCCACAAAACATTTTATCTGGGTCTGCACTCAGTTCTGGATTTGGTCTCTAAGGCAACCACCACTTCACAGTATTTAATCCACTGACATTTAGATTTCCCTTACAACTAAGCAGATCAGAGACCAGGGAAAGATAAGAAAGTGGCATTTAACAAATACAAATAAAATATATTTATTTAAGTTCTCTGACTTTGTGCAGTTAACTGCCAGTTACACATGAAAACTATAAAGCTGTAAGCTGTATTGACCAATTGTGTCCTAATGTAGCATGGAAAGCACTTGAAGTTGAATTAAATGTATTGTAGTTGATAAAACAGTAAAGGAAATGATCAATTCTAGAGATCTTAAATCAAATGTATAAAACTGAATTGCCCTCACTGTACAGACACTGCCTTTGGAAGATTTTAACTACTACAATATTATTTTACTCTAAAGATAGGAACTATATCCAATCTCACTGACTCATTATCAACAACTTTTAAATCCAGTCATCTGGTACTTCATTTTAATCTCAGCTGCTTCTGTACTGAGTCTAAAAACTAAAAGCTAAAGTTATATTCCAGGTACTGCTGAATAGTAGATGTACACAAGTTAAGCATCTTAATATTGTTCTTATAAAAAAATTTGAACCAGCAATACATCTGTGCATATATCTAATGTTTGGAAAAATAAACCACTTCCACCTTGTTCATATTTCTGTGTCGGTGGTGATGGCTTGGCGTGTATGAAACTGCTCCTCACACCTCCGCTAAAACTCTCTCTTCCAACTCTTTCCCATTAGACTAATATGAGACCACAACACAAAACCAATATATTACAAGCCGGCAACAAAACAAAAACAAAAAGTGTTTCAATTGAAATTACACACTACTTGTCCACTTTTGACAAGGCAGGAAATCAGAGGAAGTGAACGACAATCAGGGGCTATAATGGGCTAATAACCCTGCTATAGAAGTGCTTGAGGGAGTAATGCTTCCCCTACCTCAGCAAGGCCCTACAGATACAGCCCTGCCCTTCAAATCCACTGTGGTGTACTCAGAAGCATTATAGCTTAAGTGCCCATTTAGGGCTTCTTCCCAAATGTGATATGATCTCCTGGGAGTTGTAATGATGCATCAAAGGAGGGTGGTGTTCACACACTTTAGATCACTGTTAAAGATGGCAGCACTTACAGATGGCCTGCTGTTTAAAAAAATATCAAATAGATAAACAAATAAATAAGAGAAACTGATGGGAAGGTGTTCATCCCTCAGTGCCACCACACAAAACAACCAAAGCCCCGTTCAGGATGTTTTGTGTTTCCACAACACTTCACATGAAAGCACAAGCACTTCCATTTGATACGGCTGTGTTCGTAAGACTTCCAGCACCAGAATGAGACGGAGAAGGGAAACGCACGTCTGGTTGTCAAGCTATCATCCCATTTTCTGTAGGATGTTTATATAAAAAAATCCCTCTAACACAGCCACATTTCCTCATGTTCCACAAGTCATTTCTAAAATGATACATAAAAAACATCCCTTTAACAGTGAAGCAGAGAATACGGAGAACAGAAGCTAAAAACCCCAACTCTGATACACAATTTATCCCAACCAAGACAAAGCTTCCAATTTGTCTGAAGGCTGTACCCATGTAATGATTCCACTATAGCATGGATGTTGGGCAAAATTAGTCAATTAACCTATAGAAAAATACTAAAATAACAAACAGGACTGTGAAGATTATATTAACTCTACTTAATAAGATTATTATTATCAGAAAGGCCATTTATGTATATTTAATTTGAATCACATTGCATCTTTGAGGCACAATTTCACATTTTGCATAGTTCCATCTAGCAAACATATAGACATACCAAACTGACATAAAATAATGAAATAAGATGTTTGAGAAAACACTATGGCACCCCCATCCCCCAAAAAAAACACTCTTAAAGAAGACAAGCATTGCAAACTGCAGTCAAATATTTATTACATTAATAATTAACATCATGATGCATCCACATACAGTGTACACTACTTTATATATATCTAGTACAGTTTGATTTAAAATGTTTTATCTTGCATGGCAATCGCTTCCCAGTGGTGACTGATATGAAAGCTTCACACCAGAGACTTTGTAAGCAGAGAAAGTCTTGTTAATGCACACATTCAAAGCAAGGTAGTGGCTGGAAAAGGTGCACCATCACTCAGTTTTACTGGAGTACCTGTTCCAAGTTGATTTGCTACTGTTTTCAGCTTCTAGCTTAACAGAAAGGGTACATTCTCATAGTTTTCTTTTTCTTTTGAGCTTGTTTGTAAAAGTTCAAGTCTAAAGTCACGAAACATACATAGGAGTGCAGACAGCTGTTACAGGACACATTAAAGTAGCTGACAAAAATGGAAGTCCTCATTTAATTAAGTCTCTTTTTTCAGTTTTAACAATACAGATAAGAAGTGTTTTGAACCCATTCATTAGCACTATATTACATCTGATTTTTTTTAAACAGTGGGATGGGATTACACCTTTCTTACACAGCAAGTGTGATATAAACAATTATATTTGCAATGATGACCCTTTCTTCCATTTCTTTGTCTCTTCCTTCTGCTGAACTTTTATTCTCGTTTTCACATTTTCAATCCTTCCACCCCCCCCTCTCCTGCCTCCTGCTCACTTACAATTTCATCCTGTCATTCCTTCATTGCCTGGTTTCTCATTCTCTCGCTGTGTGTGTGTTTTGGTCTTTCGTTCTCTCGATTCGGTCATTCGTTCTTAGTCATTCGTCCCTTCTCTCTTTTTCTCCCTCATTCTCTCCACAAGCACACAAGGTAGAGAAATCAATTGAAGTGCTTTCAATTAGGGGTCACACGGTGCCAGAAAACAGCCTCCCTGGCTTTTTCAATTACCAGGAGGTACAGTGGCTCACAGGTCAGCATCTTTCACTTCCCAGTCTCCCTGTTACAGACTGACCACCTCTTGGCTATAGCACGCTTCACAGGCAGGACTTATTGGTTCTGAGACAACCAATTTCACCCAACTTAATCACCAACAGCTACCGCAGTGGATGCTTTTGTGTTGGGAAAGAAAAAACAGAAGAAGAAAAAGAAGAAAGCATCTGAAAAAGTGATACATTTACTCGATACAATGAACAACCAAAATATTTCATTTGTTTGTTCTTAAGGAAGACATGAAAAATCCTCATGTTTGCCAATTGGGCATTTTTGTTCTATCATAGGGAAAAAAAAGACCAAATACAAAATTGACAGCTGGTGTTTCTAAATAAGATTATCAGTGTGTCAGCTCATAACAGACAGGTTTACATTTCTGATCACTAACGACACACGATGAATCTGATGAGGGTTTGTACTTTTACCACTTACCTTATTCTTTTCAGTTTTTACTTGTACTGTATTACAAATGACAAACACATTTTCATTAAAACATCTGTAGTTTCAACCACAGCTAAGTACGCAGAGCTGTTTTCATTAGTTTTTTTGGTTCAGCTGAGGCCTTTATAAATTAATTAGTCAGTTGCTAGGCTGAAATAGATATAACTATTTGTTCCAGATGTTTAGAAATTGATGAATTATATGCAAGATTCTGGTTCTCCAAGGAACATAGTTAACCCTGCTCTCAAACCATATCTCAACTCCTTCTCCAACACACTGCTCTCTTTCCATCCTATGAATTTCAATGTGGGGATTGAAAGATTTAATGGCAACTCCTAATTGACTTGAAGTAAACACAGCAGGCCTTTTCTAAGCTTCATCAGTGAGAGATTAATTCATCAGTATACAGACAAGGTAGACACTGCACTTTCCTTTTTCTCCTGTCACGAGTTTTGATGCAAAACAGAAGCTGATCAACAAGGTCTCCCTGTCCGCCTGTACAATATTTTTGTTGTCTAAGCACAGTTTAGTCAAGGCTGCACAAGAGTATGAAGAAATTAAAATGGTTAATTTAACAAATAGCCCAGGAAAGCTCTGCACAACTGTGAAAATATTCATTTTTGCACAAAACCGATCTTGATGCACCTTTCATTTTACATGGGAGTGCTTCAGTGACGTTCTCAGTTTGGCTTGAGCACATTATGCATGAGAAATGACATTACAAAATTAGCAGAAGTACAAAATAAAAAAATAAAAAATAACATCTGAGTGTTAATTCTAGAAGTCACAATAGTTATTTCCATAAAGATGAGCAAAATGTCTGTGGAGAATACTCATACTGCTGGACTGCATAATGGGTCTCGATACCCTGTTCTGAAAGGGTAATTTTAGGTAATGGAGTTCTGTATAAGGGGAAAATCACTAACTACAAAGAAAGGCACAGCTGTAAAGAGGTTAAAATAGTAAATAAAATAAAATATGTAACACTTTTTATTTAAATTATTTTAGTGCAATGTTACTGTACATGACAGCGTAAGACTTCAACCAGCTTTGGGTGGACATTGGAGTTGATTTTGAAGTCAATGCAGGAAGAGTTGCCAGAGGTTTGACTCACAGTGTCCCCCTGAAGTGAGACAAGTCCTGGCTCAACAGACATGTTGATTCACAAAATTAAATTAAAAAATGATTACAAATGTAAGCACCTGGAAACATTCTGTGTAAAGTAAACCTATTTTCTGATTAAAGAAAATCTGGTTTTGTTCTGTAAACTGGAGTTTTAATTCCATGAAAAACTTTGTCGTACACTTGTGTGCGTATCAGGGGACAAATGAAATAATAATTAGGATGATAATGTCCTGCACGCTGCACTCCTCTTGTTTCGGTAGTCCTCTGTGAGATGTGTTTGTTGTGGGGGAATCTACCAGAAAAAGACTATCTTCACACAACCATTGTTTTGATAATGGCTCTATCCAAGATTAATCTGATTAGGACTGTACTTGGGGACTTCTGAATGAGAGTGTTGATGCTGAGGGTCCCTTTATCAGAGAATTGTAAATTAGTAGAAATCTTGCACGAGTTTTGCTATTTCACTTGCAGCTTTTCTGCTTAATTAGGAAGCCCATGACTTGAGGTGCTTTTTCCCCCCTTGTTTCCTTGGTTATTTTTGTCCTATGGGATTTTCTGCTTCGTTTCTATGCTTAAATATAGTTGGGTTTTGATTATTGTTGCTGTTGAACTGCAAGAAGATGGTATAATAAGACTTGGGGAAATCTGATGGCTGAGGAAAGGCAAACTGGTGTGTTGCATGTTTAATGCTTTTTTTTTTCCTTCTTTTTTTAAATAGCGGTGTACACATTTATAGTTGTTTTCTTTTTTCATTCTTCTTTCTACCTTCACAGATCAAAGAATAAAGTTATTGTTTCTGGCTGGCAAAAAACTCTTTCGTCTGTCCACACACTGGGTTGACACACAAAGGGCAACGCAAGGTCAGCTGTCTGGAGCAGGCCTCTTTGGACTGCAAGTGAGAGTGAACCAAGTCCGCCAGTGCCTAAAACACAGAGAAAAGCAACACAAAAAAAAGTGTTGAAAACTCTGCAGTGCGTCTATCACTCAATCTCTCAGTGATGGATCGGCTCCAGATCTCACAAAACGCTGCAAACACTTTTAAATGCATGAATAATATGGATGTTTCTGGGCAAAAGCCCAGCCCCTTGCTCCTAAGCATTATCAATTCAGTGAAAGCAAAACAATAGCCAAATTAAGTTAAAGACTGGGCATTTCAAAGCTGAACAAAATTTGGGTTCAAACACTGTATCAATTAGTGACGGTAGAAATAAACAAGTTTCTTCCCTGAGAGTTATTTTTAAATCACTCCGACAAGTCTGCCAACTCATCTGCTTAGACAACCACGTTGATCCTGCATGGGGCCAGACAACGCTAATGGCGCAACTTTCCCCAAACTCATTTCAAAGCTCTTCCAATTTCCATAAGCGATACTTCAAACAATGGGATTAGTGCTGATGAAGCTTCTCAGTAACATGATTTCCTCCTTAAGAGACCTGGTCATGTTTGTGTTTTTCGGCCTCTAATTCAATGAAGGGGTTTTGTCTGACGTCACTGGCCTCGAGGGGCTTGGCTCAGGTTCGGAGTCAGCTGAAACCCAGAGATTGATTTAGTGGCTTCATAATAAACCTTGCAAGTTGGCTGTTACTTTTTATAACTCGCACACCTTTTAAGCTCACAGGAGAGAATTGGTTTATTGATGACATTTTCCAGGAAACTCTTGTACTGGACAGAGGAAAGCAGCCTTTTCTTAGCCACAGGACACACACAGAAGGGCAGTTACATCCGAGAAGAGAACTTTGATGTAAAGGGATTTGAGGGCTTTAGATGTATCCACTCACAGCACGTTTAACATTTAAGATTTTGTTCAGGAACCAAACTTTACAAACTTGGAGTGTGATGCTGTTAAATTATGTAGGAAGATCATAACCCCATAAAGTATTATCCAACAAATACAATAAATTAAACAAAATCTTCTTCAAACAGCAGACATCAACTTGTTTTTTAACACAAGATATGCCATATGGGTTCTGTATCAAGAAATGTATACCTGTAGTTCATTCCTCCCCCACTAAATTAATACTAGCAGATGTTAATCTACACCAAAGCCAACATTTCAGCCAAACTGGTTTGAATACATTCCTCAAAGCAGTAAAACTATACAAAACAGTAATGATATTAGCTAGTCATTAAAAAAATATGTATTATCCAATATTGTATCCTTGACTTACTGGCAGTACAGTCAAAAATCGTTTTCAATCTGTACATCATTAGTCAAGTTTCCATCAAGCTTTCTTTTCCCGATAAGTCAAATAAGAAAACTTTACAACAGGCTTGATGGAAACAGCAAATGCCGAATGAATTGCCAAAAGTGGGCCAAAAGTTTTAAAGTTCGACAGAGGTGAATTTTTCATACGTCGATGTAGTCAGTTATGTGTCACATGCCAGTATTACATATTTTGTCCATCCAAGTCAGTTGGATGGAAACGCACCTTGGCTTGGAAAATGCACATTTACTTTTTATGCAAACTTAAGAAGTTTCACACAAAACATGTTCGATTAGCGGATAGGAACTTAGCTATTTGATAAAAGTAATAATACTAAAAGGAATAGACTATATAAGCAGTCTTCTTTCGCTAGGAAATTTAGTCTTTGTGTATTTGTTGTACTGCATGTTGACTTTGGTAACAATCTCCGCAGAATCAAGAGCAGAATATTTCATACTTACCAACACATGCACCAAAAATAAAAAAAGATCATGCAGAAGCTGTACAGTTGCTGCTTTAACATACTACGATCTTAAAGCTTTTTATTTTTGTATTTGCAAGTTCCTGCATTTACCTAGTTTGTAAGTGACCTCACTGATCATCACATGAAAGCACTTTGAGACTTGGCTTGTACAATATAACAATGCTCCCCAGTAGGATAACATCTTACTACATTACATGAAGCCATATAAAAGGCAATGAAAACCAGGAACATTAAAGGTTACCCATCAGCAGCCTGCAAGAACTGCAGAGTGGCTGTGTCTGCAGCGCACAGGCAGCTGTGCAGAGGAAAATAACAATCATCTCGCCGTTCATCGCCTGAATACAGCTGTAGGGAGCCCTTTTCTAACACGGGAGCTTGGAGCTTTTTCTTTTTGAGGGGGAGCGTGCATAATATATTTATACCAAATGTCAGCACAAATGACAAGGCAAACAAATTCTCACTCCAGTCCCCCAGGACAAAGAAATTAAAAACTTCTGGAGGCACTGGCACGCTGACTTCGGAAATCAAACATTTAAGATCTGCTGCTGGCTGTATAATGCGTACCTTAAAGAAGAGAGGGTTTCCATTCAGGGACTCTGCTCTCTTGATGTTTTCCACACCGCACTGCAACAGAGAGAGACATGTTATTTGATCTGGTTTTATTTTGTTAAAAAAGAAAGACAAAACGGAAGAGTCGCAAAACAAGTTGTAAAGAAGAGAGTTGCAGCTACAATTCACACTTTTTGTTGGGTGCTCACGTCTTTTCTCTCAATCCACAGAACACCAGAGCTCTGAAGACTGGGGTTATGAGTAGCCATAATATTGCTTTTACACCCACACAGAAAGAACAAAGCCCGTTTCAATGAAAAGAAAACACACCACCAATCCACAAACTATGCATCTCTGATTGGACAATTAAAAATGTACAGTTCAGTTTTTGTTTTTTTTATTTAGCAAGGGAGGTATAAATCAACTGTTTCACTTTATTTATTTGTATATCCTGCTTGGTCGTAGTGTGTTGTGGATTTAATTAGCTGGGTCACTAACTGTTCCACCCAATCAAAACCAGAGGAAAAGGACTGGGGATGGCTTTGCCTGCAGCACTTCACTGCACCAGTGTCAAAAACTTCAGAGAAATGTCCGTTCTTCCTTACGGTCTCCTCTGAGCAGCATTTCCAGAAGAAAGCTTTTACTAGAATAGCAAATCAGCAGGACAACACAGGATCGAAGCCAGAAACATGAACAGATAATGATGCTGCACATCTGATACAATCCACAGCCCGCACGAAATGACGGGAAAACGCAGACAATACCAGCTGCTGCTATATCCAAGAAAGCTTTTTTTTCTTCTTTATACATATATTTAGAGCTTTCCTAGCACAGGAGCCAGAAGAGCCGCTGGCAATTCCCAACATCAGGGATATCACATTTGTAGCACACCTCCAGAAAGACCAATCCCCACAGCTGCAGTACAGAACTGTGCCGCGTTTTTTCTTTCGTCCCGCAAGAGGAAATCGATGTGAGGATGGTGGCCGTGGTGCTGTTTGGCACCACTGAAATGGATTTGTGGTTAGTGTGCTGCCCTTGGGCCGGCAGGTCAGGGGGTCGGCCTCTGGGCAAAGCAGACTCAGTCTAGACACCAATCTGAGAAAAGCGCTCTCCCCCTCAGCACTGGCACCACTCAGGGAGACAAGATAGCATCCTGCTGACCTGTGAAAAATTAATCTCTTTGGAGACATACTGTATCCACTGCCTGCACACACAGATTGCCAATATTTAGTGTACAAGAAATACATAGAAGGTTTGTGTGTGTGTGTGTGTGTTTTCTTTGTTTTGCCTCTTCAAGGGCTTCTCGGAAACTTTTGTTCTGAGCGATCAGACCCCGAAACGCGTAATTGAGCCATTTTACCTGAATGAAACTAAAATCACCCTTCAGATTAGAAAATGCAGCCTTTCATTCAAAATTGAATCCGCATTTAAACGTGGCAAGCAGGTCTTTAATATCAAAGAGCATGGCACAAGATTATGCTTACTATGCTCAGTTCTATACTATTCTGATGACCTTTGGAGCCGGCAGAGGTGGCAGTGCTGTGGACACCAGCCTCAAGATTGAAATAAAGGTAATCTGCATCTGCCATTATATTGGAACACATCACATACTTGCAGCAATTAAATACAAGTCTAACGAAACAATGTATCCTAATCGTTTTAAAGGTACTTCGGAGATTGAGTATTAAATGAATGCCATGTGATTTTCTTTAATGGGAAGCTAAACTGAACGAATCATTTTAAATAGATTACTTTTTTATGGCTCACTGGTGATGACTGCACATCACATAGGATGCCTAATATGGAAGTTCAGATTCACTATTTTATAAGAAGACCTTTCATTTTTTTTTCCACACCTCAGCAAAATGTCCAAAAGGAATATTTTTGTTTGTGTTCAACTCATTATTTCCTGTATTTCCATCGATACCCAAGGTTCTCCACAGAAATGTCCTGTAGGCAGACACGGTTTAAATATTACAAAACAAGAATTAAAAAAAAAAAAAAAAAACTCACGATTCTTTGTGTAGGTCTTTTGTTTTTGTTCTGTGGGTATTTGCTATGGTAGATTGCCGTTTCTACTCTGCAGACTTAAAAGTTGCTTCATCGTTTTCAGTTTGATTATTCATACATTCGTTTTCACTTTCAAAAATGCAAGGCTGCTCATACGCCATACTGTTCATAAATCATTTCCCACCTGATTCAAGCACATACAGCATGGTGTTTTCTGGTTATTCTACCGTCAGGGGCATGTCTGCCCCCCACAGTTGCCACTATTGACTTGATTTCATAAGGCTGCAGCAATCCCAGGTCAGAGCTAGCACACTGTGCGACTCCTATTGAATTCCCTTCTCCCCAGGCCAACAGCCAGACCACCCCCAGTGATCGGGAATATCGAGCGAAAGCAGGATTTGGTCACTGAGCTCAGTGGAGGGCACTCCCGTGTCTCCAGATCACTTCCTGGAATGTGTGGAGGTGACATTTGAAAATGGGACAAGAGGGAGAATAAAAAAAAAGACAAAAAGGCACTCCTCACCTCCTCTCCTAGCACCTGGGAGTATTCGATATCCAGCTCATGCAGGGTCTCAATGTGGTCGCTGGTGAAGGCAATGGGGACCAACAAGATGTTCTTTTTCCCCCTGTGACACAGTCCTTTAATGGTCTCGTCTGTTTGAGGACCTAGCCAAGGCATGGGGCCCACCTTGTATATGGAGGAAAATGGGGAATAGACCTGTAAGAACGCTTCACTTGTGTCCTGCATCAAGCTTTAAAAGAAGCAATTTGTTTTTTTCTCTTGACTTTATTAAGAAGAAAATGAGAATTAACAGGAAATGATTGGCACTTGATACAATGCTGGCAGAAGACCCCTCCATAAATCCACTGAAATAATGATTGTGAACTGCAGGGAGATGACCACTAGGTGGCACCAATTAACTCCTTTCTGCTGGTGTACTGTTTTATCTCCGATCAGAACACAGATATCCATTCAACTGTTGCCTATTCATGTCAAAGCCACATGTGATCTGTCTATATGAAAAGGATATATTGTGTCATATTAACACAGAGAGAGACTACACATACACAGCATTATTTAGCTAAGAAAATGCTGGTGTGCATTTGGTATTTGTTGTCTGTCATTATTAAATCATAGCAGAAACGGAGTTAAATGCAATATGTTCCTGATTACATTTGGAGGCAATTATATATACACATAAGCATATATACAAGGCAAATGATTGTTATATTTCTTGCAAACAAGGTATCAAGCTCAGATCAACTTTTGTTTTTTTAACCTTAAAACTGTTACACTCGAGGTATTTATGATACATTTACATTTTCAGCTTTGAGCAAACAATACAACCGTGCAATAATGTATTAGTTAATCTTTAATTTTCATCATTCGCAACAGTGAGCATTTATTCATTTTGTTCTACAGAGCCTTTTGGTATCAAGACTATTTCTTACTGGAATTAAACAGCACTAATAATCTAGGCACATATGCAATGCTACATTTACACATTGCTCTATTTTAGGGCAACTTTAACATTTCCGTCCTGTTCCAAACTGTCCCGGTCACTATAAAGGCTTATGGTCACCCTAGTGTTTTAACCAGTTGATGCAGGACTCTTGTGTAGAGTCGGACCCATTGCAGAATTTTCTAACAGTCTGCTCTGTATGGATGGCATTGTTATTTGGTCCAAGCGAACAATTAGGATGCTTGGTATGACAAAGTACATCAGAGGATTGGATTAAAGACCTTTGGTTTATTGCTCTGTTAAGAGCCATGCAGTGAGAAAGCGGCAGTGTTATTTTGTGTAATTATTGTAACATTTCTCTTACACTAAAATAAAAGTATATGCTAATGAAGGCCTGCACCTTTGCAGAGAGGAACACAGGTGCTTAATTACAGAGTAGATCACAGAGGTCAGATTGATCAGCTGTTGACTATTCCTTCCACCATCCAGAATGAGTGAACAGCTGATCAACATCATCAATCCAGACCCCCGACACTGTATTACTGATGATCATTTAGTCATGCTCCAGCACAGGATGAGAAGGAAATAGTAGTTTGCAGTAGCAAAGTTAGTGTTACTAGTTAATATCACGGCACTCCACACTTTCCAACTGGGAAACCGATCCCTAATGCTCTGCCTGGTGGTGTTACCTTAGACTGCCACACCAAGCGGTAGGGATTACAGTGCTTCAGCCTCTCCATGACCCTCTGTACCGTTGCGCCCACTTCCTGCGGGTAGGGGTCCCCCCGATTTACCACCTGCAGAGACAGACCCTGATAATGTCAGACATTGTCTGCCAACACAGAACACTCCTGTAGCCTGTGGCTTCAAAAAAACACAAAACAACTGCAACCTGTTAAAAACAGCAAAGTTTAACAAGAAAAAGAACAGACACTTAGAAGTGAGAAATACAGTCCAAGAAATGTTTGGACTTGTCTGGTGACTAAAAGGAGTTCTCATTCTGAAACAGAAACCTTTCATAATTTATGATTATAATGCAAAACAAAAGTGAAACAATATGTATACATAATAATTAGGCATGTACAAATCATACACCAATGGGGTATTGAGAAAACAAGTATTTCTTCAAGGGAAAAGTGGTAGACAATAATATGAAAGTTAAGTGAACAGAACACTTGGGAAAATGGGTCTAAATGTTCCTAATGAAAAGCTTCCATAGGCATAGGGCCTTAGACACCCACTATATCACTGAAAGCACTCTGAATTTGTAAACTATGCTTCTTGGGGTTCATCGTACTCACAGACATTGGCAGTGAATGTGCAGAGAAGAGAATGACTACATCGTCCCTCTTCTCCACAGGGAATTTTTCCAGTTCCTTTAGGATATGTTCTGCAAAACACTGAGAAGAAAAAATGCATGTTACAGCCACAAACTTTATCAGCAGTGGAAACAAAAAAGCCAAATTTGCCAAATGGACATAATGATTTCAGTTGTCAGTGGCATAGTATAAATTCATGGCTGAAAACTTTTGCACCTTCACATTGATGTGTTTGTCCTCCTGGCAAATTGGTACTGTGGCTGCTGTCTTAAATTACTGCAAAAAATATCTTTCACCAGAATGTTTCACCACAATGAGTTACAAGATGGATGAGTTGCAAGGGCCCATATATCTACCAACAAAATAGTTCACCCTGCATCAAATTCAGAAGGCAAACAAAGACAAGGCCTATTGAGAATCCTGACCTCAGTCTCCCACAGAGCTGCTATATTGTAATTTGAAGAGAAACAGTATGAGACCTCAGAATAATCCATCCATCCATCCAATTTTATGAAACCACAAGCCAGGAATACACACAGGACGGGATGCCAGGACATCGCTGGGCAACACACACACACACACACAGGGCAATTTAGAGAGACCAATCAACCTAGCTCGCATGTCTGTGGATGGTGGGAGGAAACCGGAGTGCCTGGAGGAAACCCACACGGACACTGGAAGAACATGCAAACTCCACACAGACAGGCCCACCGAGCCGGAACTGGAACCCGGGACCCTGGAGCTGTGAGGCAGCAGCGCTAACCACCGTGCCACCGTGCTACCACAGAATAATCTCACTTCTGAAATAGTTATTTTATAGACATGGCACAGTATACATCAAAACATGAGGAAAAATCTGCCTTCAAGGGCTCCAGTATTCATTAAAGCCAAGTGTATGGCTACATTTTATTAAATACATTGTGAATATCTTTATTTGATCTGTTGTCACATAAAACAAATATGTATATCTATATATATAGATATACATACATATATAGGTGTGTATACATATATGATACATCTGATATGATGACTATGTTTCCTTTAATCTATTTTAAATAACAGTATAAAAGGGTGAACTCTCTAGGACCTGCTGTTAGTCAGCAGAAAACAAATGCTGTTTGATTTCAGCCAGTCCAGATTATTCATGTACTCGGCTGGGTATAAATAACCGTCTCCTACATGTCATTGAAAATACGTCATCTTAGTTCTTCATTTGCTGTGACTATAGTTACAGGTCCTTGCATAATTGTCTCCTTCGACCCAACACTTTCTAAAATTACCCTGCGCCCCTGGGACAGGAAAAATAGCCAGATCATCTTTAGAGAATTAACTTTGTTCTGCTACTTGGAAAAACAAAGTAAGAGAAACTGCAGAACATCATTGTTCTGGAGAGCAATTGATAAAATGTGTGTTCTATGCAATAATATAAAAAGTAGGAGTTTTTTTTTTTAAATGCATATTCAATTATTAAAGATGGAGAGCATCACTGAATTAAATGTTATTTGATAGTGTTTCTTCCTTGCGAAAGACAACAGCCTATGTCATGCCACTTGATTATATCATACTGTGAACCCCCTAATGAAGAAATACCAGCCCTCCCACACCTGCAATAGACAGGTAAGCCTATTCAATACACCCGATTTTACAAAACTAGTGAGGGTTCAATAACACCAGGACATGCACTCAGAAAAAGCATGTACAAATCGAGGCCATGTCTTGTAAGATCAATCCCCAAGTTCACTGAAAGGTATGAAACACAGACACGCTTAACAAAAATGTCCTCCAAAAAATGCCTCGACAAGGGCTGAGCTCCCGACAATGTGAATGTCAGCTGTCAGGGTAAGTGTAAGGCCAATTTTATTTCCTTAGAGCTGAAAAACAGCAGAGAAACAGACTTTTTTGTATTTTAATGACAACTTTCAAGGCTCTAGATAGATTAATGATTGTATCAGACTTCTTTCTCTTCATCAGCAAAAGAAGCACTGCTGTGTATCCAGGCTCCAGAGTCCCACCTTCCCTCACATAAGCATCACCATCTCCAAGGGCAACTCAATTATGGGGTGATGCTGGTAATAGCTGAATAATACATAACCGTGGTGCTTCATAACCTTGTGATTAAGGCTAATTTTAGCACAGAGTTTTAACTCAGAATGCCAAGGCTCATTTTCAAATGGAAAAAAGTATATTCCACTTGTGAAATAATTTCAGTATTGCAGTAGCCATTTCTATATACACTTTTGTTCTTCAATAAAAACAGATTTTGGAATGAAAGCGAATGTACTATAGGTCCACCAAATGAATAAGCTTGTATTTGCTGAACATTAATATTGGTTATATCATTCAATTCAGTGAATTTGAAGTGGGCTTTCCACTTACTACACTACACTGCAACAGGTCATTTTGTATTGCATCTTATTTTCCCTTTGTACTGCAAGCTCAAGAAAACATAGCTGACTCTGAAGAGAAACATAATCTCAGTCTGTTAGTCCACAGCCTTCTTCACTCTCCTATGACATTAAAGTTTCACTCTTACCCAGAAAAACTACTCCCTGGTGAATGCAACAGGTGTTTAAGTGCCACGTGTTAGATATATTTAAGCTTCCATGACTACCGTTTGTCCTCTTAGCAAAAGCCTTGGAATTAAATTTTTCGGCCAATATCTACTTTATTACAAGCGAATGACAAGAGACCATTTCATTGTAAGACAATAAAAGTTCCCCACAGAAAAAGGCACCTTCTTCTCATCACCTCAACAGCTGCAGGACACCTCTGCGGGGGCTGGGGCCGGCATCATTATGTAAAATTATGTTCTTCGAGATTAAATTGTCTTAATTGGAAACTAATTTAACCTCATGAGCTACAAACGAGAGATCATTTTTGGATGTACTTAAGCTTCAGAACAGGTTAAGTGGGACGCATCTGTTGCTACCAAAGTGGGATTGACCTGTCCCCCCCCACATGCTTACCTCTATGAGGAGAGGGTGAGTGGGCCACCTGTCAATGACACTCCAGCTCATCTTTGACTTTCCTCCTCTGCTGCTATAGTACCGGTAGATTGCGTTCAGACTGCTGCCTGTTCAGCAAAGAAACACAGAAAACATGACGTAGTACCATAATAAAGAAAACATCAAGAATACCGTAACTACCAGTATAGATTATGCAACACTAAAAAGAGGTCGTCATTATTTCAATACACAAACGTGATTATTCAGCAATGGAACCGGCAATTTCTTGGCAGATTTAGGTTCAAATGAAATTGTAAATACTTTCCACAAGGTGAAACCTTCTTATCAGAGCATCCAATTTACACCAAACTCGAGCGTTTGTGATCTTCTCTCCCTTTGAAGGTGGCAAGTGTAACAAGTGGATGAAAAGATCACTAACTAGCAGCTTGACTGAGGGAGACGCAAGGCAATTGGCAGGGTGAGATTACAAGTCTCATCATGATATACAGGAGAGAATGCAATCTTTAAAGAATTTGAAGAGCAGAAGCAAATGTATTTGGAGATAAACCAGCAAAATGTACCTTTCTGCAGACAGCAGCTCATCACGTGAGCATGACAGCACTCTTTCAGTGCATTGACATGAGGGTACAGATTGCCAAGGGAAGATATAGGTGTGTCAAGGGTTAAAAAACACCCCCTGTCTGTTACAAGACTATAGAAACAGACAGGCAACATTAAGAGCCCTCCCCCTCCCATCAGAGTTAGCAAGTATATGGGGTGAAAGGACAGTATGGGTTGGGAGCAAAATATCTTTCTATCACTGGACACCTCCTTAAACACCTGGAAGTGTACTAGGAGGCACAGCTATACACTGTACAGATAGATATAGTCAAGATATATAGCTTGTTCAAATTTCAGTTTGGTCAATCCTTTTTAGAAATGGGTTGGATTTGTATAAGTTTAATGCAATTACAGGCTTGTGTGACACATCAGCAAAGCTACATGGGATTTTGTTCACTAAAAACCTGTCAGGTTTCAGGAGTTCACACTTTGAATTGGCAAGGCACACTGTGCAGTGTTACATTTTGCTTTTCAATGCACTTTCATCAGTTCTTCAACCACCACCCCCTGAAGTCCAAACTTCTTGTAGCTGACAGAAATCTGCTTATCTGTATTGTTCATCTGTAGCCTATTTTACATTTCTGCACATTTAGAGACTGAACAGTTTTATTTATGAATATATTTACTAGTCTGCTATATTGAATGCACTTAAAAACAATGTTGAAAATAGGAGTATGAATTATTTGTTTTCACGTTTGGCACAACAAGGTACGCACTCCAGTCGTTGCCTAGCTACCGAACACAATACGGATCCGGTCACATTAGTCTCTTTCCCGCTCCGCTCATTGGCACTTGCATACTGATGACTGGGAGGGTGATGGGGAGCAGTTCTTTAAGTAACTTTCCCTCGCTTTGACATAGCCAAATCTAACAAATCCCAGAACCCCCTCTGTATCATCAGACACAACCCAGGAAAACCAAGTCTTATTTTTATTTTTTCAATGACACACCTAATAATTACAATGGGAGAAAGAAAAACTGCACTAGCCAAAATCCTTAGGAAAGTATACTTATTTAAATTTAATTTAACAACTTTGGCTGCAACTTTATATACGTTAACACACATTAATAATGTTTAAGCTTGACGTTTCCCTGTGTAATATTGGATGTAATAGAATAAAAGCATCAGACTTAAAAATATACTTGCTGCAAAAAGTTCATCATAGTTTCTTTAAAAATAACTTTTGTCTTTAGAAGAAAGTAAAACATTTTGTGCCAGGCACCAAGGCTTTTATCACTCCTATTTCTATAAGAACATTATTATCTTCACCGCAAATCATGCTCTTCTTCTTCATTATTATTAATCATAAAAATGTATTATTAAATTATCTTGGATAATGAAAATTATAAAACCAACACTCTAGCCACAACTGTCATTTTAAACACCTGGCTGAAACGAGAAGCTCCTTATGAATTAAAATTACTGTTTTGCATTTTCATCTACATTACCAAAGCCCTGAAAACATCATTTCCAGGTTAAAGATCTGTATTGAAAAAGTATTTTAAATAGTCATTTGCTGAGATGCAAATAGTTTTTTCTGACGTTTCAAATAATTTTATAATACAGTTGCTGATTTGCTTCTGTTCGGTTTTCTGCATAATGTGAAGTATTTCGATGATACATATATAAATATAAATTGCATTTTTCTGTATACAATATATGTATTTGTAAGGACTAGAAAAGCCTTATTCCTTATTTTGTGTAATAATACAATTCTTCCACATGGGTGACCTTAGTAGACTGAACCTACTGCCCAAACCATGAGTCAAACCATGAGTTACATAAGGCTTTGATTATCTTGAGAAGTTATTCTGTCTCACAGGGGAGAATCTAGTTAAACTGAGGCAATTTAAATCTGCTTACACAATACTGTCCTTTTAGTAATCAGCTTTACAGAAAATTAAATTAAATTAAATGAATATGATACTATTCTTTGGATGTAACTGTGCCAGTCTGAGGTTTACCTGTGGTAGAGCAGCTATACTGAGGGTACTGAGTGAAAGCTATTGCTCTCTCTACTCCATCCTTCTCCATCTCTTCAATGGCTTCTTCGGTCAGTGGATGGACGTACCGGAACCCAATGTAAAACTTATGAGGGGCTTCATAGGAAAAAGAAACAAAATGGAAAAAAATGAATTACAGACACAGAAATAGGAGCACAAAGATATAAGGCACTGTCTTAAAGTGGAGATTAGAAGAGAATCATACCAAAGGATGGGGATTAATTTAATTCACAGCCATCCAGTCTTACCATTTAAATGCACTTGTGTAATGTTGTGATACAGTATTGTAAAGTGAGGATTTTACGTAAATGATCTTGGATTAAGGCATATCCCTAATTGATTGACTGATTGATCGATTGATTAGAGAAGAAAAACACATTCAGCAACAACCAGGGTGAATCGTGCTAACAATCTTCCTTCACAGAGATCTGTTACTGGGAGGGCTAGAGCTTTAAAACAACAGCAACAAAAAACTCTGTATGAGAAGGTCAGCAATGCAGCAGCTGTTTCAGCATCTTCTTATGCAGAGTGATGATAAAGAGGCCTTGTCTGGGTTTATCAAGGGAGAAGCATGACCCAGCCCGCACTGGAGCCAAAGAACACCAGGCTGCTCGTGGTATCTAATCAGCAACAGACACCTGACCCTCGACACCCAGCCTTGGACTATCAGAGCAGGGCAGAAGCCGAGGTCTAACCGACACCTCGTGAACAAAGGCAGACTAACATCCTCATAACTCTATTAGCTTTGCATTAGTCGTTTAAGAAGAACAAATGAAAAGATTAATATGGCATGACTACAATTCAAATGTTTTACTCTTAGAATTTCAACTAATTGACAAAAACAGAAATAATAAGATTAAAATGGCCAGGAATCTATTTTCTTTATATTTGTAATGGTAATAGTGATGTCTAGCATTACTGGAAATAAATAGGTAAGAGCTTAAAATGTGGGGCTATTCATATTATTAAACTCCTTTTGCATACCATACATTATTATTATTATTATTATTATTACTGATATATTTGACATCAGTTTTCACTCAAATATAGTAGTATAAGATACATTTTGTAGTCATTTTATTTAACCATTGGTCTTTGGTGGTTCTTTCTTAGTGTGTATATTCTCTTCCTGTTTGCAAAAGGAGAGCATCACATAATTGTACTGCCAAAACAGTGCACTCTTAAAGAGCATCATGATATTTCTTTTTTTCCACTGATAGATCCATAAACTATGTCAAATATCCCCTCCCTGATGATATCCCCACTTCAGCAAAAACAATCAATACGTTCTAGGGACAGAGATGAGTTCCAAAGATAGGCTCTGCCTTAAACAGATGTCAGCCGATGATTGTGGCCACTTTGCCTGGGCTGTTGGTGACTTCACAGGGTGACTTTTCACACAGAGCATTTGTGGCACTGCGAGAAAAGCCAGACCCATTCTATCAGCCTTTCACAGCCAACCCAAGACTCAGAGTTGATCCCCTGCCAAGGTCACAATGTTATCAGCATGAAGCCAAGAGAAAATTCACTTTCTATATGACTGATCCTCAGCACTACAAATAAAAGCAGAAGAGGAAGAAGAAAACTGAATATCTGTTGTGTGTTTTTTCATTTCTAATGTATACCTACAGATCCCTAAAAACAGTGGATGATTACTGCATTCATTTAGCTTCAAACAATTGGGAGCAGTAATGCTGCGAGGCTTGGCTTTAGATAAGTGTTGAGAGAGAGATGGGCAAGTACAGCTGATGCTGTAGTTTCACAGAATGAGTTTGACCCAGGGTCTGTCTTTCCACTTTATCTATTCTTTCGCAGTGGGAGTGTGAAAATCCCCAAGTGCTTATTTTTCTTTTATTTTGCCCACATCAAGCAGTCAGGTTAACAGCAGTCATTTCTGAATAAAACTGCTGTTTAGAGCTGTAAGAAAATGTGTTAAGTCTGTTGACTGAAAAGTTCAGCCGCCTGCAAAAGGCTCTGTGAAATTCGCAATAACCCTAACCTCTCTAGGAGATCGAGGTGTGAAAAGTCACCATCACTATCACTATTACCACAGCAACGTTTTTAAAAGCAGTTAAATAAATCAAAACACCACATTCAGTAAAAATGAATGTACAAACAACCACACTTAACTCAAAAAGAAGCCTTGGAAAAACAGGATGTATACACTATTCTCTAATTGATTCACAATCTTCATGGTTTTATCTGCAGACAGAGAATGGGAAACTACCAAAGACAGTAACCTTCCTATTACCATTCAGATTATTTTGCAAGGGCCTTTTGCTATAATATCAGTTCTTAAATGGTGTTGCAAGGGCAGATGTTTTAAAGCTGTACAATTATGTAGCATTCATTTCAACTGAAGAAACTAAAATAAAAGAGAGACAGTTGTTGTCCCAGGCACACCAATGTGCACAGTTGTACTGTTTGTAATTAAATCACACTAGATTATTTATACATTACACCATGTTGCATCCCATTGGAAAGTATTGAGGTGTCAGGCAGTTAGGAAAGGAATATATAACTACCACTGTCATGCTTCGTTTCATACGCAAGGAACCGGATGAGCAAAAACCTTTACGTGCGTGCTTGGGCATATACTTCAGCAGCTAGGAAGGGCAGTGCTACCATTTTAGTTTTGTTTTTGGGGTCACTCTGTCCAGTACCGATTTAAGAGTCATCTCACCTGTCTCTGGAGAAATCTCATCCAGCAGTTTGACCATGCCTTCCCCCTGCAGAGTGGTCCACATCCTTATAGGAGAACCACCACCAATTCTGCTGTACTGCTCCTGAATCTTTGGTGTGCGTCTCTTGGCAATGAACGGGGCAAGTTTACTGTTAGTTGCAAGAAACAAAAATAAGAAAAAGGCCTGGTTTAATCTTGGAAGAAGTAATACAATCGATGTGATGTGTGATATAATTCTATGAGGGGAAGTCGTTTATAACACCCATCTCTGACAGAACATGTTACACACATTTTTTGGAAGTGAGAAATGCTTTGCTCAACGTATTGCAGGGTGTGTAGTATTTTACAAAGCTTTCCCCTAATATGCATTAACATCAGCAAACAAAACAGACTGATAACTTCTGCAGTCGCCTTACTTTTGTACTGGAAGCGTCATCAAATCCCTATCCATGAAAAGCCGAAACAGAAAATCATGGACATCATCTAGTTTCTCGGGCCCCCCCATGTTGAGCATCAGAATTCCAGTTTTGGGATTCCTGTTGAAGTTGAAATCACATGACAAAATTAAACCATGGCATCATACAACGCTGAAAGAGGCACTGGGAGGAAGGCAAACACAAGTGATTGAATTGTATTCACTATAGAGACTTAATAGTAAGATTTACTATAAAGAGAAGACTGAATAAGAAGAATAAGATGTATTAAAGAAAGAACTTAACTAGATAAAATCTGTGAAAGCCTGCCCTTCACTGGTGGAGGTGTGCAAAAAATACCACAGTTCCTGGAAAACACCTCTCTGAATTCTTCAATTTCCAAATATCCCCTTTCACTGGTACTATCAAAATGTCTCAAATCCCACGGCTAGAATACAATTTATATATCATGCGTAATAAGGAACATAGACAGAGGGACCATAAACTGAACAAGTCTTTTTCTTTTCAGACATGTAGACATGTAGCGCCAAGGGGACGTGCAAATTAAATGTCAGCCCAACTCTTGCCTTCAAACCATGAACAGGAGGTGTATAAATAGATTGGTGCTTAAGAGGATCATGGGAGTGAAGATGAACACAGCAGAAGCTGGTGGTTCTTCACTGGCTCTTCAAAACCAGCTGAGCTAGAGAGACTTTAAACAACCCTCCCTACACAGTAATGTACTAGTCCAGAGGAACACAATTGGAGCACTTCTCTTCTGGGAGCGATGATACACTTAAAGCAGTGGCACAGTGGTCTCAATATAAAATGTAGGACACCTTTCAGTTATTCCCTAGCCTTTTCTTGTGATGCGTAATAAAGAAGCAAGTGTAATGGATGATCACCAGCCTGATAAGAATAAATCCCTATTCCCAACACATAAAAAGGGCTTTGGTGGCAATAGCAATAGCTTGCAATGAAAATACAAATTCAGCTTCATTTTGGGCACAATTTGGATGCAAATTCAAATGATAGGCAGGCAGAAAATGTCCATTCACACCAAAAGAGCAATGTCATTAAACCCTGAGTTTATGCCAAGCCATATTTACATACAGCTGCATCAAGTTGGTAGGCTTGAATTCAATGGAATAACACAGGACACAATCTTTGACAGTATATTTCTATAAAAAGACTATAAATACAGTTAATTATTAAACCATCCTCCATGAGATCACCCAGTGTGGATCAAGGACAAATATATTTTATTCAGGTACAGGCACCAATGTTTGCAGGAAGCTGGTGTCAAGCAATACAACTGGTTTCCTTAGTCTTCTGTATTTGCTAGCAATGGCTGCATTTACATACTGGTACAAAGCAGAGGTAGTGTAATTACTTATTGGATAGTTGGAGTGCTTTGATTAATACTGTATTAATTTAGCCTTTCCTGGTAATGATTTTAATGTTTTGTTGTGTTGATATTTGTTTGTTTTGTAAATAAACCAGCACTCTTTAAAGCCACCTTAAATAAGTCATGACAGTACCTCTACAGTAAAATCCTACAAAGCCAAAAGTAGCAATTTGTGCACAACTCGCAAAGGAACCAACTTTGAATCGTTTTAATTTACAATCCCTCTAATTCTAAAACAGATAATAAAGATTGCCATTCCAGTTTTTAATGTTTATCTTTGTTTTCAACCATGATCTGCACTTTGTCTTCATTACATCTGTCAGGAAATCAAAGTAAAACCAACAGCTCGATTACTCCAACAAACTACTTCAGCAATAAATCAGCTTTGGCCAGACTTGGTATCCAATGCCTTTGCAATGTTCTTCAAACACTTTTAAGACTGTTTTCACACCTATTCATTAAAGTGACCGCTTCTAACCACAACCCTGCCAATCCAATCCAAATAAAATGAACCTATTCCTGAACTTCTCCACCTGCGGATGTGACAGTTCTGAAGTAGCTGAGACGATCATGAGCAGGTTCATCTGAATTGAGAGTAAGGGAGGGTGTTTCGTAGAGGAATGATAAGAAATTCTCGATGTGAAGAAATGTTGGAAAGCACTTAAAAACATCTGAAGGGCTTTGAAAATACATTGGACCCATAGTCTCACGTCAGCATTGAAACACCTCCATTACAGTTTCAATGTGCACAAACCTTGAATCCTTATATAGCCTGCTTTTAAGACTGCAGCATTTGATATGATATACTGTGGAGGTATAGGCACCCGTGGACAAGTAAGTCCCCACACAAAATGTGTATCATTAGGCATTCAAGTTATACAATTCAGAGTCCCCATTTCAAACACACCTGTTTTCCTGAGCCTGCGGAGATAGTTTCATTGCTGCGGCGGCAGAGGCAGTCGACTGCCATCTGTACTGCTTACTGGCACACAAACTCCTGCCACTGTTGCATCTGACATCTGGAAAGAAAGAGGGTACATTGAACTCTCTTTCCAAAAATGTCTTTCTCCATGTTGCAAATCTGATCTGTAAAACTATTGTGTCTCCATATTTTTAAGCTGCTACATATGTCAATTACCTTTTAAACCTCTCAAGGATGTCTATCAAACACAAGGTCTTGGGCATAATGAGGACATGTATGTTGTAATGCCCCAAACACATCTAACAAAGCAGAAAGTTTGGCTCTAGCAATATGTTCATTCTGGTCTTAACAAGGGAGTCCCACAGCTTTGCAATGAAAATACGGTATGTGTCACAGTAAGCACTGCCATTTAAAGTGTCTTTAAAGTGAACCCACTGTAATTTGGAAAAATAACGATGTATATATTACTGGGAAATTCGGCATGCATTGAATTGTATGCGAGTACTCATATATATCTTACATATTGTGCTGAAAAATACATTATGGTTGCTTTAGACGTCCGATATAAAGCACATATTTCGCCAACCAAACTGTGTGTTTCTCCTCGATACGGTATAGCGGTCGCGTGTAGCGCAGATGTCCGCAGATGTGCACAGATCTGCAGAATTCCACCGATCCCATTGGTGGAGCAGCGCAGACCCACGCAGATCTGCGCTACACGAACGCGACGCGCTTCCTGGTTTTCTCCTCGTGTGCCGCAGGCGCAGACGCAGAACTGGCTAGTTATGCAAGCAGCACAATACGTTGTATAACTTCAATGGCAAGTTTATACAAGGATATGCAGTACGATGAAAGGCCATCACAGCTTCGATACCTTTGTTTTTGTGTTGGTATATTCTTCAACATAACGCAAATTACAAATTATTCAGCTTGGCGGTTTTGATGCAATACATGTATATTATTACATTTGAATAGCAACATCATATTTCATTCACAGTACATTATTAAAACGATCCTCAGGTATGTTATCTTGTGCAGATCGCTTATATCACAGCATCTACATTGAACAAACACACACACACACACACACACACACACACACACACACATACATGCAGTTTTAATTAAAACACGCCCATCTGTTACGAAAAACGGCCATGTGTAGTTATTTTTTAAACATGACAGCAAACTTTGAAACGTATCGTGTTTACCCAGACTTGCTGTTTGACTTACGAAACGCAAAATTAAACCATTATACCGAAAACGGAATTTATTTGTTTTTTGATCAGACAGCTAGGTGCTAAGATAACTTATTTCTTGCTACGAAGCGTGCGATGCTGTATTGCGTGATATGGGGGACAATACATCTGTTATATCACTGAAATGTATCATTACGTGAATCAAACATACATGCAATGCACTTTATAAATATGAACACGCTGCTGTTAAAACAAAAGCAGTAAACATCATTATGCAACTCAAGACACAGCATTTCAGTGGCTATAATTATTTTCAGTGAACATCACAACACAACAATATTTAGCTACGATCTTATGTTGTCCGAAAAAACATGTTAGTAGCAGAAACACGTATATTTTAAAAGTATTCTGATCACGTTATTTCCATTATAAAACTTACATTGGAATAATAGTCGACTTGCACTTCCCAAGACTGCCATGTTGTGTTTTATTAAATGCGTCCCTCCTTGTTCAACCCACTGCAGGAATTTAGTTCCTCTTTAGCTGGTTGTCGTTGTATATCTGTTCTGTAAATGTCTGCTGAGGTCCTAAATTCAGTATTAATTATGCTTCTCAGACAGTGTCACACCAGCTCTCTAGTAACACTGACAGAAGTACACATTATGGGTGGGCAGGATCAATTGAATGAAACGCCCCACCCCCCGCACGTTTGTATGAGATCTGAAGGTGACATTAGGTTGCAGGCAGCAACACCTCTGACTTGTCATAGACAGGCACACTGCATCACATTAACTCAGATATTTATCAGCCCACATCATTATTTACACTTTTGTTTCCCTTTCTAATGTTTGCAGTACATTACATTACATGCCAGTGTTTGTGTGTGTTTGTTGTAATTGTGATGATGATGACTACTACTAGTTTCTGTTCTTCTCTTTGATACTACTACTACTACTACTACTACTACTACTACTAATAATAATAATAATAATAATAATAATAATCAGCCAACAGCGGTGACAAACACAGATTCCTAGACAAATACTCAGAACTTGTTACATGAATGTAAATAACAATATACAGATAAACCACTTATGACAAAACAGTTTAGCAGTGAACTAGACAAATGTCCACCACCATATTGCTCAATACAAATATTTTGGGGGAGGGGGTAAATTACCAGTCCTAGAAATTTCAGCTGCATGTTTCTTGAAGGCAGTCAGTTTCAAGCTTTATAACTCAGTAGTCATAAAATAATCTGTAATACTCCCTACAACAGCATCCACTTATCAATACCCAAATAAGCATCAATGGCAAACTCCTACCAACTCCTCGATGACAGATCCACAATGTTCTTAGGAGATGCTTACAATGCTTAAGATATATTAAACATAATCATATTTCAAAAGCAACCAAATGAATATGCCAGAGCAGAATGTATGATATTTTAGTTTGGACTAAAGGACCTCGTCCCAAATACACTTACTGTAGTTCTTTATTACGTGCTGAGGACATGTGACTGTGGCAACTTGTATGCATCACATTCCCCTCAAATGAAGGATGCATTAGGAATCATTCAATTAACTATTCATGTCAATAGTCTTCACAGTTGATTCTAAGAAAAAATAGATCATATTTTCTTTCCCATATTTACTCACAAAATATAACATATTTTGAAAAGAAAGCTATTACAGTACATGTAATGGTAGGTACCATGAAAGGGCAGCACTTTTGATGAAAAAATCTGGTGAAGAAATAATGTATTCTGAAAGATGAAATAAATAAATAAACTGAGTATATAATACTGCCTAAAATATGGTGAGTGTATCATTAAAATAAAGTAAGTCTTAAATATAATAAAAAGCACACCATGTATTAATTTCCACTTTAGCAGTACTAAATATATCTATAAACCTATATGGTAGTATTGCTGGATGGTTTACAACACATGGACAACATTTTGATTCAGAAAACTTAAAAAAAAAAATTAAACAGGATTTAGCAACAGTTTACAGTTTTTTGTCAAGCCAGTCTTAGTTAATTAAATATTAGTGTTAACTAATAAAATCCCTTCACAAATACTGAGAGGTAGAAACAAAATATAGTAACTGTAAGGAAAATAATTTTGGATATTTCAGACAAAACATTTCCAAGGCAGACACTTTTACAATTTCACAGAAAAAACAACAAACAAACAAAAACATCTCCCTCTGCTGGTCACTTAATACTACTATAATGTACAGCAAGAACCTATATCTTAGTACTTTTCATTGCTCTTTGATTCAAAATGTATACTGGTTATCTGTTTTAAAGAGAATATGTTCACTGAAGTAGTGATGGAGTTATTTTTGTTCATCACACGCACACATTGAAATTGTTAGGACTCTGCTCAGGTAGAGCTGTTTTCAGTAGAATTGAAAAGCTCAGAATTCAGTTTCAGTAGTCGTGTGGGTTTCAACTTTGGGCTGTTATTGATTACAGTTGGTAGTAGAAGATAGAGTTAAATTTAGAACAGTAAATATATTATAATTATTAATTTTTATAATTGCCCTTTAAATAAATGTGTTACATGTTGTGTTTTTATTGGAAAACAACACCAGTTCCTATTAATCCTGAAAAGTCAATGCACAAAAATGTAAATCCTCAGTGAAGCACTGCTTTCTATAGCATTACTTAGGAAGTGCAAATCTGACCAATCTTGTAATCTATAGCAGTACAAACTTGAATACAGGGTGTTAGAATGTTAGATGCAACTACCATTCTACTGAACACTAAACTTGAAAAAAACTCTTCAAATTCTGGGATACCAAATCACTCAAGCAGTCAAATGTTCTGTTAGGAGGAGCACAGGTAGGACCCTATAGTCCAGACCAGGAGTGTCAGTCTCAAGTCCTGGAGGGCTGTGATTTGTGTTCTAACAGGAGTGCTCAATAAAATAAATGTACTTATTTTCTCAGGTAGGCTTGTTTAAGACTTCCACATTTTAGTTTTACAGCAGTTAACGTAAAAGATTACTAAAAATCTTGTGAGTTACAGTACATTTCAGAGTCTGGAGACAAGAATAAATTAATCCAATTAATAACTTAATTAGACCAATTATGCTGGGCTGGAACAAAAAGTAGAAGCCCACTAGGGCCCAGAGTCTGGGCGTTAGGCTCATAAGCAATTGCGATTGGCCACAGGTGTGCGCGCAGTTGGCTAAGCTCTGCAAAGCTACGATGGGCTTAACGTCAACTAACAAACCATTGGCACTCTGCACAACAGCAGCCCTATGGCTTATGGAAAGTCTCAAACTTAATTGCTGGAGGGCTGCAGTGCCTTCTGGCTTTTGTTCACCCTTGAATTTCAAAAAGCCTTAAATCAATGATTTTTCCATCTGTGCTGATCATTAATGTTTAATTATGACAAACAAAATACTGCACTGGTAGATTGTGAAACTTAACATTCAATTTAGAGTTTTACTAACAATTACCTGCATTTTGTGAAATAATAATAGGGCACACCCAGGTCAAAAATCAAGCGATTTCACAACCCAAGACGAAAATCTGAAGCCAGGTGAACTCACCCTTGCTAGAGACCAGGGCTGATTTCCAACCCGGGATGAAGCGCTCAACTTGGGTTGAAAAATGTTCATGTGAATTGAAACCCATGTATTGTAGCACCAGGCATATGTGATCACAAGCAGGGCTGAATTCAAAGGCGAGTCATCCCAGATCCACTCAACCTGGGATTAGGTTGTGTACTGTGAAAACAGCTTGTCTAAATATGCCTTTTTGACTAAAGTGCCCTTTAATAGCAAAATATGGTGTGACTCATGACGATTCCACTTGTTTTGTACATTACACAATCATTCACAAACACCATATTGCTCGATTGCTTTGGTCATCCTCCAAACTCAATGATCGGACCTACCAAGTGACATGGCGGGGATCTTTGTCCACACCGCAACCTCTACTCACAGGTGTGCCCCAAGACTCTGTACTGGCTCCCCTCCTATTCTCTCTCTACACCCCCTCTCTGGGTCCCCCTCATCACATCCCATGGTTTCTCATGCAGATGATGCCCAGATCATCCTGTCTTTTCCCACTTCTGACCCCATTATCCCCTCACATCTCTTCCCATCTGTCCATTTCCTCCCTGATGCACTCACACCACCTCAAGCTCAACCTCTCTAAATCTGATCTCCTTTCCCTCCTTCTTCTCACCTTCTACTGATCCATTTAAATTCCCTTACTCTTCTTCTGCTAAGGATCTAGGAGTCCCCCTTGATCCTGCTCTCTTAGCACATCCCTACACTGACACACAGCTGCAGTTTCTTCCTGAGCAGCATATAAACTCTGCGGCTCATCTGGTGTTCTCTGCCCCAAATTGCACATGCTTCACCACTGCTCCACTCCCACCACTGGCTCCCAATCTCGGCATGCATCCAGTTCAAGACATTGACCCTCACCTACCGTTGTCTCGACCAGACTGCTCCGCGCTACCTTCAGACCCTAATCCCTCCAGACCTCTCTGGTCCTCCTGCACCAGAAGACTAACTTTGGCTCCTCTCCACTCTCCTTCCTCCAGACCCCACTCCTTTTCAACCCTAGCCCCTCAGTAGTGGAATGACCTTCCCACACAGGTCAAGACAGCAGAGTCCCTGACCACCTTCCAGCAATTACTCAAGACATATCTGTGCAGACTGTATGCCCTCTTCCCTTTAGCTCATACCTAGGACTTCACCACATCATGTCCACACTTGTTACATATTAGAACTAGGATGTATGATTTGCATTTTATATTAACTGTATATTTTAACTTATGCACTTCTGTACTTTTTAAACTAATTGCATGCTTGATTGAAATTTGTACTCTATTGCACTTTTGTATCGCTCATGGAACCTGTAAATCACTGTAGAAAAGAGTGTCTGCAAATAAATAAATAACCAACAAAGATGTGCATGACGTTGATCTTAATAAATAAAACACAGAGAGATCAAGGATTTTGCAACAGTGACGAGATGTCATCTATTTATTGGCAGACTGATGAATGCTTTGCTTTGAAACAAGAAGCAGAATGAAAAATATATGCAGTTTCTTTGGACGGTAAGTGCTCAATCTGTATTATTATCAGGGTTAATGAATTGGTCAATTGTACTTTCAGTAAGTAAATGCAGGAGATGCTGTTTCATATCATGTCGCTGGACTGAGGCGATTCAGGGCCTGCAGCGCTGGATGAAGCGAGGGTACAGACAAACGTCTCGGATGTGGTGTCTGTTCAGCAGCCAGGTAAGGAACCTCTCCAGGCCTAGACCATAACCTCCATGAGGGCACGTCCCATACTTCCTCTGAGAGCAGACAGCAAAAAGAGCAAACTTTTAGACAGGCTCAAGACAGCTGATAAGGATTCACTGGGGCTGCTCGGAACTCAGATATCCAGATATGTGGGTCACTACTATTTGCTTAAATTTCACATCAACAATGACACTTAAAAAAAATCATAATGGTTATATTTCCCAAGTCCTTAAACTGTATCGTTCAAATACTATTGCATACACCTTAAACAATTTCAGTGTCCAACTGAAAAAGATTAATGTAATTTAACCTTAAATAATGAATTTTGACAATTTGTTTCTGTGAAAGAAGCAATGTCCCTCATTCCACTTTTAAAATCCTTAGCTCTCAACTGGTTTTGGCCCATACCTGATCTGTGTACCAGTAGTAGGGGGTGGCATCAATGCCTTCTCTCTTGTATCCCTCCAGCAGCTCTTCTGCGTCCCAGATACGCATCGATCCTCCAACGATCTCCCCAACATTGGGCATCAGAACATCCACCTACAGAAGGACACCACCACCACATTACTTCAAGCATGCAGTCGACAGATCTTCAAAAGAACCAGATTTGGTAGTACACAGTATCAAAGTACTGCACTTGGGTTCTCTCCTGACTTGGGCCTACCACTCAGTCTTATGGAATGGTAAAAGACGTGTTACCCAGTCAACAGGCTCCACTTTAAGTCGTTTGTGCAAATGTCTCCGTGAGGAAGGAACTCAGATTATATAAAGGGATCAGAGTACATCTATATTATACAGTAACCAAGATTCAATTCTGATCTTTGAAATGTAGGGCTCAGCCATTGGATAACACTGTTTTAGGTCAAAGCACTGTCAGCAGGTATTTAACAAAGCGGTGCGTTTCTTTCTTTAGAAGGGACTGACCGATTCGGTGAGGCGGCGGTCCTCGGGACAGCGCTGCATGTAGAAGGACTTGATCTCGGCGGGGAAGCGGCACAGCAGAATGGTCTCATTGATAGTGTCAGTCATCAGTCTCTCTGGGGCTTCAGGGATGTCCTAGGAAAAAAGGAGGCAGCATTTATATTCTCATTCCAAACACGATTGCGTCCACAGATTCCTAGAGATGAGTGGCTCGTATATGGCAGAATAAAGACATCAATAAAATACGTTTTATGTTGGATTATTGAATGATTTACATGGACATTGTTTTGCTAAATTATATTTTTTAGATGGTCATTTAATAAAATACATAACAAAATAGGTAAATTACATTTAAAAGGAAATGCATCTCACCTCTCCAAATTCATAGTAAGTCCCATCATCTTTTTTTATATCATGCTCTTTGAGCCATGTGATGGCATCAGGGTAGTTCATTCTCTTGAAAGGTCTCTTGGGGGGCTTGAAATCCTGAGCAAAACAGAGGGCAGACCAGCAGTTACTTATTTTACAATTTTTACAACTAAGACTTAAACTTCTCAATCATTGCATTACCTGGGAAAAGAACTAACACAGCAAAATGCATAATTGTGTCACATTATGGCATCTAATGACAGAACCCACTGAACTTTTCAATGTTAACCAGTCACATTTGTTTTCGGACTAAACCAAAGTTTAAAAGTGAACCTGAAGCCAATGGATTTTTAAAACATTTACTACTATTAAAAAAAGTAAAATACAGACACAAGACACAGAATATAAGAACAGTTATAACTTCTAAAGTGGTTAAGATTATGGAAAAATATACATGTTCATATTTTTATTCTATTATAACAAATACAAATAAAAGACTGAGAACTAAATGTTTTAAAATTAATTGGAAAGCAGGCCACAAACTATTTTAACCTATTCCTCAGCTCAGAGTTTTAGATGAAGAATTTGCCCTTCGTGTCTTTGAGCTAACTCACAAGTCGGTCATCACATTTTGTTGGGTCATGCGTTCACGCACACTATTACTAGGAACTGGAATATTTTTAGAGTCAGACAGACAAACCAAACAAAACCCCTCAGGGAGCAAGAAAGAGCTTGGAGTTGCATCAATCAGACAGAACATACTGGGTTGATGTCATAGAGGAGACTGGCAGCAGGGGACTTCAGGACCCGATCGACCACATCACACACCAGGTCCTCCAGCCGGGTCAGCAGATCCTCATATGAAATGAAAGGGCACTCGGCTTCAATGTGAGTGTACCTGAGGAGGGAGGAAAAAGGGGTAATGGTATAGTCTACTTTTTACATGTACAATAACATCAGGTTCAATTGCTAATCTACAAAATAAACTACAATTTATGCTACCAATTACAGAACTCCAGCTCCACCAAAAAGTTGTTTTGTCTGAAGTGAACTCTTATTCAGTAGATAAACTGAACGTGTACACTACTGGACACCCCCATTTTTCCAGTTTTCATTTAAATTTAAGCACAGTTTCCTACACCAATCAAAAGGCACTTGGAAACTGGAGGAAACTGACAGGAAGAGGTCTGGCAGACCTAAAGCCACAAAATAATCAGAAGACAAGTTTCTGAGAGTCAACAGCTTGCGTGATAGGCAGCTCAACAGCTTCAAGGACAGCTTAACACTGGTCGAAGTGAGCAAGTCTCAGTTTCAACTGTGAAGAGAAGACTTTGAGCTGCAGGTTTGACGGGTTGAGTGGCAGTAGGGAAAGCCATTGCTAAGATGGAAAAAAAAAGAAAAAGAGGCTTGCCTGGGCCATGAAGCACCACCAGTGGACTACTGAAGTCTGGAAGGAGGTCTTATGGAGCGATTAATCAAAACTTGAAATCTTTGGTTCATCACGCAGGGTTTTTGTACGCCGTCCAGTAGACAAAGGGATGGTTCCTCAGTGTGTGACACCAACTGTTAAATATGGAGGAGGTAATGGTCTGGGGCTCTTTTGCTGGATCCAGAGTCGGCGCCTTGCACAGAGTGAGTGCCACCCTGAACCAAAACGGCTACCCTCTGGTATACACCTAGTTGATCAGGGGTTCATCCTACTGCATGATAATGACCCAAAACATGGAATGAACTGGACAGAAGGGTGGAAGAAAAAGCAACCTACAAGTGCAACACATTTGTGGGAACTTCTACAACAATGCTGGGAAGAACTTGTCAAATAATATTTGATTTCCATTGTAGATAGAATGCACTGAGACATTAAACGGTGTACATTTCAATAAAAACTGGAAAAATCAAGGTGTTCTAAAACATTTGACCGGTAGTGTATTTTCTTTTGCCATAATTAGTTAATATCAAAGTTTTTCATTAAGTCAGGATGCATATTGCTTCTCATGTCATTTGTTTTCTACCAGGCAATGATATGAAAAGTATTAATACCAATTATTATAAAAAAGGGCATGGAGCTGCTTTGTAAGGTTAACATAACACTGATCAGCAAGTGAACAACACAGTACAGGGAAAATCTTAACGGACAATTAATTTATTCTTCTACTGGAGGTTAGATTAAATAACAAAACCAAAGAGTAGCTCTTATTAACTGTATTAACAATACACAGGTAAATCTCCCCAAAAACACAGAACTGGGGTTAACTACTCTGCAAAGAAACAGGACATGCAGCAAATTATGTCTCTCTAATGTCACTTAAGAAAAATCTCTCAAAGATAAATGGAGCCACCCATCTGGTAAAAGCCATTTATACCAATTTTTGAGAGACGGAGATCCAAATTGGAGTATAGTTACATATAAAAAAACTTGTTCTATGATTTTGCTCCAAGTTTTCATGCATCTTATGTAGACAATTATTATACAATACAATTGAATGTCAGAGTTTCCCTGAGGCGTACGTGAGTGCAGAAATTATCTTAAGGGACTTCTGAGAAAATATATTCCATTTAATGTTTAACTCCAGAGGAAGAGAGAAGAAACAATGAAAAGGTCATGTTAATCTGGAAATCAAGCAACCAAAATTATTTTAGGATGCAGTTTTTTATCATTTTGATTGCTTGATTTCTAGATTAACATGACCTTTTCAATTGTTTCTTCTCTTCTTTGGTCCAGGCCTGAAAGAAGAGGAAAGTAATTCTTCAGACATCACTCGACCATGTTTTCAAGGTTTATCCGACTCTCCATTTCCCCATTTCACAATTTGTCCCCACCTAACTGATAAATCAACACAAATACTTGCAGGTGCTCTTCAGCTGTAACTCTCTCTACCTGCAGTCACTGCTGTTCTAGACCCTTCTGAGAAACTTTGTGCAGCACCAGTTGCCGATACATGCATTTTGTGTGTGTAGTGTACAAAATGAAGAGGTGCTTACTCCGACAGGTGCCTGCGGGTTCGGGACTGCTCAGCGCGGTAGGACTGGGCAATACAAAAGGTGTCTCCCAGAGCAGGGATACAGGTCTCCAAGTACAGCTGGGAGGACTGGGTCAGGTACGCCTGCTCTCCAAAGTAGTTCAGATTGAATAAGGTGGATCCTCCTTCCACCTGCGTCTGCACCAGGGTCGGGGGAGTGATCTGAACAAACGGTAGACAATGCCATTGCACGTTGTTTTCGTGTTTTTTTTTTTTTGCTTAAATCCCATGCATGTCAGGAGGCCCACAAATATAGTGTTGACAAAAAATATCCAGTACTTAATGAATTGTGATTCACATGTAATCAGATCAGTGCCACTGGTATAAAATCATTCTTCACATAAATCAACTGTAGAACAGAGAAGAACATGTACTTACATTTTAAATCAGATGACATTTTGAGGTGTGTGGATGTACTTGTTACAAGCGAGCGGACTGAAAATATATTTGATTCTCACTTTTTCAATAAGATCCTTTTTTTTTTTTTAATATTCTCATCCTTTTTTGTTTCATGAATGAATTATCCATTATGGACACAATAGGGTATTCATAAGCTTGTGTTTTGAATCAATTTGCACCAATTAATACTAAAATCACTTGAACTATACACAATTATTTGGGTGATTCCTTCAGATTCGTCAGATTGTATGTGTATGTTTTATCCCGTTAAACAGACTTTGTAATCAATCCTTCATGGCTGTAGCACATGGAATTGAATGTGTTCTACTTTCAAACTTCAACAAAGCCAGGTGATTGCTCTTCACCTCGTAATATCCCCTGTCGAAGAAGTGGTCTCTGAAGCACTGAGTGACTGTGGAGCGCACTCTCAGGATCTTAGACACGTTCTCTCCACGGATCATCATATGCCTGTTGTTCAGCTGGACATCTACATCAGACTCCTCGTTCAGCAAGTTGTCAGCACCCCCTGGTGGTGCCAATCCGATCAGCTCCCAGAAATCACAGTGCAGCTCATGGCCTCCTGGAGCCTGATAAACAGAACCACCTCATGAGTACAAATGGCCAGGCCTTCCCCCTCCTCAAAGACAGAGAAAAGCTGGGATGCCATTACTTTCATTTTTCTAAATGGCATCAGCATGCATTCGCAACAGTTCACCGTTACAGTGTGTATATCTATCCATCTCAATCCTTAACATTAATCTTGAGATATTCTTTTCTAACATTACAGGAGTATTAGACTGAATACTATCAGGAAATGAATTTATGATCAGTTACCTGTTTTCCTTCTGGAACAGCCTTCAAAGTTCCATACAGGGCAACAGTGCTTTCAGTAGACAGGACTAATGCATTATATGTTTGACACTGAAAAAACAAAACCAAACCATATCAAATCAATTCTGTTCACATTTTTTCACACATAAAGGCAAAGTGCTCTTAATAAAGCAAGACCACTAGCTCATTGTTGAACTGCATTTCCATATCAGATTACATGTTAAGGCCTAATTAATTAAGGTTGATCCAAAGTGACATTTGAGCCTTTCCTTCTCCAGACTTGTGCTCAAATGTAGTTGCAGAAACATTTTAGATTGCATTCATTTCTACTCATCAAGGGACCTCATTATCTTAGCTCTACCAGCTCAGTTCACTCAAACCCTTTGTGATCCTCTGGAATTAGAAACTATAACCTTATTTAACAGGGGTGAATGCAATCTTAAATGTACCTGAAGAGCATTGATAACTTCTCACTATAAAAAATAGATGGGACACACACAGTTTTAAAATCCAAACTCAGCCACATGTTCTGCCTTGTTCTCTCTTCAGGGTTTCTTATATTATTACTCGATTTCTTAGCCGACACCCTTATCCAGGGTGACTTACAATTATATGCAGGACAGGCAGCTCGCCTGGCCCAAAATCAGTGCCGCCTGGCCAAACAAATGCGTGAATGTCGAAAAAGCACATATTAAAACACAAGCACCACCTCCCCCCCTTACTCATGTTTGCTACTTTTTGAAAGCAGGGATGATAAAAGGGGATGAAAAAGGCATGTTTTGCTCCTTCCTTCCTTCTCTAACTGATCCTTCCCTGTATGGACTCTCTCTGCTGGCTGCCCTACTTCACTATCAAATGTTCCTTTATAACACTGGCTGAAATTAAACTGCACTACTTGCACTAAACTGAAACCTACTAATGCTCCTAACACTTTATGGCAGACAGACACAAAGCCATGTGACTCAATACAACATGGCACGTTTGCCATCACTGTCATGAAAGAAGAGAATGAAGTACAATACCAGGCGGTCAGAGAGCACACACTGAAGAAAGCCGGTGCCGTCCCTCAGAATGATGAATATCAGGTTCTTCCCTTAAGAAAAAAAAACGAAACAAAATTTGTTTTGTGTAGCCTACCTATAATAACATTCATTTCTTAAGATTTATGGACTTAATAAATAGTCAAATATACTGAGAAAACTGGATTTAGGGAATGCTAGTGAAAGTATGTATTGCCACCATACAATTTTTTAAAATATTTGTTTTATTTCTGAAATAATAACACAGCAATTTGTGCTACTCTTCTTTGTAAACACAGATTGTGAAAATCATGGACCGTGGTATAGTGTAGGCCTACACACTTCATGCTGTGTAGGGATGAGAATGAGATAGATGGACGAAATAGGCAGAGAACTCTCCAGTAAAGGTTACTGATCAAACTCCCCATGATTTCCCCATGATACATGATTTCTTGCCTCTGTCCTGTCAAATTCCTCTCATTGTTTACAGGAAACAGTCCATATCAAAAAAAAAAATCTCTGGGAGGGGTCTTCCTCCTGGTAATAATGAGGAACGTCAGCACCGAGGCAAACTTGGCTGTGTGCTTCTAATCATGGTCATGACAATTTTACATTATTGTATTTGGAACATCAGGAATGTGTTTAATGGAACTTAAGATAGACAAATATTTCCTTTGAAATAAAATAGTGCTAGAAAATAGAGGACGGCCCACCAAGTTCCATTGTTTGAGCATAAGTCTGACATTTTCCATAATGGTTTCAGCAACTATTTAATGATTTTCTATTTATTCCAAAATAGATTAACACATAGCAAGAACAAAAATGCATTTCCATCACAGAGGGGCATAATGGCAAAAATGGGATCCTTGAAATAATTATACATTAATATAAAAGTTTCTACTCACATATACTGTCTGATTTCAACCCAAATAGCTAAAAGTAAATATACAATAATTTAAGAGACTAACACACAAATTGGTCTATTGAATTCTCAAGAGTATTAAACAATATAAATATATAACCCTGGTTCTGAGGAATCCTACATATAGGATCTGACAAACAAAACAAAAAAAACAGATTCTGCAAGTAAAACGTAATCTGGCCCTTTACCTTGCCTTCTCAGTCTGTGCACCCAGCCGAAAACTTTGACACGCTGGTCCCTGTATTTCTCCAAATGTAAAATCTTTACCTGAAACACAAATATTTTTGTTTAGCTCAGAATGAAAGCTTTCTGGGTATTTAGCTGAAACAATGTGTTTATTATTATCAGTATTATAATTAGCAGTAGTAGTGGTACTAGTTGCAGCATTTCACATTGTTGTAAACATGTCCCAAAAAGCATACTTTAACATAGTGACTGCACAAAGGTTTAAGGTAACTACTTATTAGCATGTGCGTGTCCTGCCTTATGCCCTGTGACTGCCAGGTTAGGGTCACCATGAGTGGTTATTACAAAATGATGGATAACTGGCACTGGAGTTCAAATGTGTGGCTGAAAAGCTGCTGTGTGGTTACATTGCAGGACTGACTCACAGTTGCTGGTTCTGGAAGACTAGCATCATTCACAATCGTGATCTTCTTGGCTTCCTCCAGGTTCTTCTCACGACGCAAAGCATCTTCTGCCTGTATAAACGGCATTATTGGTAGCATCAGTACTGTCTCTCACAAAAAGAAGGTACTTCTCGGTAGCTTCTTTCCATCTGATCATACCTCTTTCTTATCTTTAGCATCATTTTTCGATTGTTCCTTTTGCCAGACTTTCCGAACATTTTTCATCTGGGTCTTGGAAATGACAGCCCAGCGCTGGTGAGACATAAATTAAAAAGATGAAGTGAAACAAACAAAAAACAAGTTTAAAAAACAAACAAAACAAAAACAAAAACACACATACTAGAACAATATTATGACATTATATTATATCAGCATTACAATTAGGAAAATGACAACCCAGTGCTGGTGAAGCAAACACTAAAACAAAATTAAATACAGAAATTGTTTCTAAAATGTATGGCACCATTACATTCAATCAAGTCAATGATAAAATGATAAAAGTCACATGTATAAAGTTACAATTCCAATACATGCTGTGCTGGTAGGGCACTTGACTCTAATTTGAAAAATACTATTACATATTGTCACTGTACATTACCTCATCCTCTTTTTGAGAATCCACATAGATGATTGGAAATGGTTCCTTTCCATGAAAGCACAAAGCCTAGAAAATAACAGGAGAGAGAAAATCAATGAACATATAAAGTGTGTGTCTGCAAATATGGTCCAGGAGAGCAAGTCTTGCAGGTTTTAGAAGGAGTTTTAAGGTCACAATGAGTACAAGCCCAGTAAATATGGTAATTGCCACACATTATGCAAATAAAGGATCATCCAGAGCTCAGCTGGAAAATATAAAACATTATTCTATCAAAACTTCTGCGGATTAGTTATTTGAAAAATCTAGAGCAAAAAAAAAAAAAAAAAAAAACTGCAGCATTCCTTCAGGAAGACTTAAAACATTCTGCAAATACACAACAGCCATCAAGATGGGCATTTCAAAATGTCTTGTTGCAGATGGGTTTAAGTCTTAATTTATTTGATGCCGTTGGCTCTCCAGAACCAGGGTTATAGATTGTTGTTGATCAGATGGCCCCATATTGCACACATTTATATGCACATTTTGTGTTATTCTAATCGAAATAAAGAAAACAGGGAAGACAGTTACCTTCAGCACAGTTTTGAAAGGCTTGTCTTTAGTCCCATCAGCATCGGAATCATTTCCCTCCTTTTCGGAAACATACAACTCCCCTGGAAAAACAGGAAGTGTGTGTTATTGTTGAAATATGGAGATTTTTGCAGTTTCTTAGATACCACTGCCAGTTAAAGGTGTATGTGTAAAGTCGTATAAGGCAACTTTTCATTGTACATAGTGCCAGACCATTGTTGTTTAACGGCATGCTTGACACTTGTGTTGAAGACATCATTCCAAAGTTAATTGTCCTTTTGTGTTTTTTTAAACTCTGGATTCAAAAGGCGAGATTTTATGGGATGTACACAAACAGAATAATTCTGCAGTTCATTCTGTGGGCCATTCTTCTACATCCATCCAATCCATTCTTGTGGATTATGGACTGGAAAACCCCGGGAATTGGCTGTGGCTGACTTCTGCCCTTCATCTTACAAAGTATAAAGTCATTCCTTAGAAAGCATTTTATTAATTTCAACACAGCCTTGATGTGCACTTCTAAAAATAGGTTAAGTAAACAAGGCTTCCATTTTCTGTGTGCAAGGAAAATCAATTAAATAACATGCATTTTGTTTGTTTAGTGAAAACTGGTGGATGACTAAAGATAAGGTGCTTAGATTGCAAAGGAAAAATATATAAAATGTGTTATTCAATTTGGTACATTCTATTGTAGTGGCAAGGTTAGGCTTGGCAACCAGCCCCATAATGCTGGAACACTTTGAGAGAAATCAGGATTTTAAAGCTGTCCTAAAAGTGAAATCAATTAATGAGTCGATTAGGCATTAAACCTTCAAGCATGTTCACACTCAAATCACCCATTTGTTTATTTCAGTTTCAATGGGATTAATCCTGTTATTTTCAAAGACCCAGATTACCCAATGATACATTAAATAGTTCAAGGATACTGCGAATTGTGCAACTAGCCGAACAGTGTACTGAAGAATGTAAAATTATTCCAAGTTTGTGATGGGAGCGTAAATTATCCCACATGGATGTTCTCTCAGCAGGTCAGGGTGTCACTGTGGGGCTGTGATTGGGAGAGAAGCATGAGCAGGTGACAATGAAATGTTCATAAATCTCTTTTCTGTTGGCCAACATTCACCTCCACAAATGCAAAGGTTTTTGGAAAGAACATAACAAGCATGGATTTTTTAAGGTTATAGAGCCATAAACCTTACAATATGTAACAAATCAAGTTATTAAAATCAGATTTTAATTTGTAAATCTACCCCTGATGTAAATTTAAACTGTCCTTTTTTTTCTGTCAGTGGAGCCAGTTGAACTGTTGTTGTGACATGTCATCATACAATTTCAATGATCTAAAAGCTATCAAAATCCTTCTGTCCAGTCTTAAAACTTGTACATCAGCTCTAGGCTGATAATGTATACTCCCTTGAAAGATCATACAAGGACATACACTTTTTTTGGATATTCTATGTCTTAAAAGGTACTATGGTGTGACACTTAAATATCACTTAATCACATTACAGGACATTTTCATCACAAGATTGGTGTAAAAAACAAAATCAAAATTCAGATTTCATATGGGCACTCATGGAAGCACCAAGGGGTTCACCCAAGACTTCACATACTGGCGTCAAAATTGAAGTGCAGTGGTTTACAGTGTTTTGTCTGGTGAAAGTCAGAAATGAAATCAATTTTACTGACATAAGGCACACGTTAGTTCTTACTGCGCAGTAATCTCTTACAACAATTAATAAAATAATACTAATTTTGCAAGGACATAAAAATGGCCTCGTCTTTTAGACTGATACAACAATATAATTGAATCACGATTCATCTTACAAGATCGGTCTCTGCCAATGTGGCATTCAATTTACATCGGCATGGTCAGGCCTTCTTCAGAGGCTGTGAGGTAGTCAATACAGCAGGTTATTGGGGTAAACTGGAAAGTAAGCAGTACATAAAATAAGCCAATACTATACATTAGTCTTCAAAGCTTCGAGCATTGCAGATCTGATGCAAGATGCCTGTAGTTCATGTAATATATAGTAACACATGATTATCGGACAATGTTGACTTACCTATTGTCAGCTGCGCCATATCTTGGTCAGCCATATGCGTTGTCTGTGCTGTCTTGTTTTTTAAATAAAACGTAAAAGTATAATGAATTATGTTAAAACCGTGTGTGCGAATGAATCTCCTATAGTGTTGGACCAGAAGTAATGTCCGGTGGGTGCCTCTGCAAAACGTTTCGGTGCAAACTAATACCCTTCCGCATTCAGTTCCACCGCTTCTGATTGCACCAGGCTCTCCTCCTGACGCTACTAGAATGCAGAAAGATCGTTTTAATTGGCTTACTAACCTGTCACTCACAGTCGCCCCACCTTTTTGTCCGCATGGTAGGTTGAGATGCGGGATGATTTTAATTCATTCTGTATTGCATCATACCGCTGCAGAGCACGTGATTTCTAATAAATTAGTCATTTCGTAAACTTACTATATATATATATATATATATAATTTATTACTGGGGCACTACCACTTGAAACCTTTTTAAATTATAATGGATTATGAAACCATAAAGATGTATTCATATTCGTTCACAATATTCTTTTCTTGATTTCAGATTTTACTTTTATCATTATAAAACTAGTACATTTGAAAATATTATTTCTATTTCTATTTCTAAAGCTATGATCCCCTTGAGAATCTGAGCTTTGAGTCCCTCTTCTAGGTGACATCAGGACACTTAGTTTTAACACTCATAGTGCATTGGACCTAGATCTTATTTCTCTCAAATTCTTTGCACACATTTACGTTCCTGTTAGTGTGCATTTCTCCTATGCCAAGACAACCCACCCATCTGAGAGTTGTGGCATTTCAAGAAGCTGATTAAACATCATTAAACAGGTGCACCTTGTGCTGGGGACAATAAAAGGCCACTCTAAAATGTGCAGTTTTGTCGCATACAATTCCACAGATTTCAAGTGAATTTGAGGGGACATGCAAATGGCCTGCTGACTGTAGGAAAGTCCACCAGAGCTGTTGCCAGAGAATTTAATATTAATTTCTCTACCATAGGCCACCTACAACAATTTAGTAGTACATCCAACTGGCCTCACAGCCACAGACCATGTGTAACCACACCCCCCCTCCGAGTATCTACTGTACTTCTATTAAAATAGAATCATATCTTATATGGTAGATACTAAGCTAATAGTTGGCAAAAGCTTAAACTATCCACCTGTTATGGAGGCTCTCATAGTATTTTTGTAATGGTCATGGAAAATATTTTTCCTCCACATTCAGTAAACAAACAGTACATACAGCATAAGTAAAGACATAATACAACACTGCTAATTAACTTGTTTAGTTGTGCATGACATCTGCGTTAAACAAAAGTCACTTGGTTTTGCAGTATACACTGCCTTTATTTTAATAAGTCCAGGCTCAAAGTAAGCAACAAAAGAAACATAAAAGTTACTCTCCCAGGAGAGTTTCTTTAGTCATGCCACTACAGTGATATGGGATCAGGAAACAACAAAGGAAAACAACTAAGCAATCAATCAATCAAACCAAAAAATCATTTTTTATTTGTATAAAATAATAAATGGGAAAAACGGGTAAGGGCAGGGTCAGGGTCGGGATTGCAGTGCCCTTGGCGTTAGAACTGCTACTGCAAGAGGGAGAGAAGAGCAGTTAAATTGCTGAAGCACAGCTGGTGATGATGTCAAAATCGCCGTTGCACTCATTGCTCATTATTAAATAGCCACAAAATGTATTTGAATTATATGACACCCACATAACAGACTGCATTTGGGAATATACATTATTAACTATATATGCTACAAACACATTGTTATTTAGAAAGGATGCTGGATCACATAATTTAAAATTCTTCAGGTTTGACACCCATCATTGTACCTGTGTCAGTTCCAGAGCTCATAGTCAGCATCTTGGTGGACAACTTTTTGTATAATTGTATCACATAACTGCGTAAAATAAACAAATAAATGCATATATAAATAACAATATACATGTAAAGCTAACACTACCAGACTTAGCAATTCTATAAGCAATGTGTTTTGGTGTAAGGATATCACTACAGAAGGGAGAAACACAACATGCACTTTCATGCTTCACAGCATAGAGATTGTGGCTAAATATCTCTAAATGCCGTTTTGAATTAATTGAACGGAATTAACTATTGAAACTACTTGTATGTATGTTTTATGTATGGACATATTCATCTGCACATTCTGTTGCAGTAAAAAAGTATTTACAGACTTCAGTTGAAAAAAAAATGATACTCTGTGATTGATTCAGTTCAATACATATTGCTCATTAGACTATTCTTATTTATCACTGTTATCTTGTCAGGGTTTTCTGAACACTGATTGAGGCTGGAGAAAAATATTAAGATTCCAGTTGAATGGACTTATGATGGGAGGGGTGTGTAAAGTTTGGATTGCTACTCCATAAAATCAATGGAGGGACATTCTAACATCTTGTAGTAAAATGCTATAAAACATATCTTGTTACATGTTTTTAAATGTTTGTACAAAGAAGTCCTTTCTTCCCTGTATTTCAGCATAAATGTGCCCCAATAATGCTGATGTATATGATATATAATGCATAATATTGCGTGCAAAAAAATGTATATAGTTTTTATTCCAGGGTTGAATAAAGTAAAAGAAACACTTACCTCTTTCCAATTGATTGCATCCTGCAATCCATTGAAAAAGACAACACAAAACAGAGCCACTTGAATATGCTGTCCATGTCCCTGAACCAATCGCTGGTCCTCAGCCAGGTGCTCCTAACAGTGAAAAGAAAAGATAAAAAAAGTGTAATGTATAAAGCCTTTAAATGCACAATTTTACTATCGAAATGTTGACATAAACCAGAAATAATCCTGGTAACAGAACTAAGAATCAAATAAAGAACACATTAAAACAATTAATGCCATTTTATTATTATACCCATTTTTGTAAATCAATTAACTTTGCTGGATGAATGAGGAAATACATGTAAAATACGAACATCTGATATTGAATCACTCATTTTGAAAGCGTGTTGAATCGATGTGATCGCTTAAGATCAAATGTAAACAGAAGGTCACATGTCAGAAGGCCGCGCCAGCAGCTGTGAGGGCCGTCTATACAGGACAACGACAAGTGACGTTTCAATGCTTAAAATTATATTAACCATGCTAAATATTCCGATTTTATATTTAAATCATCAAAATATCAAGAATTATGTAACAGTGCGTATATTTCAATTATGTTCTCCCGGAAAGCCAGTTCCAGGCGCTCGGGTTATACTCATACACGTCACTATTTCCGAGATGGGAATGCTTAAGACTTCTTTAAAGTTACACAACAACATTAAAGTCTATATACTTAGCTGTGGAACAGGTGAATTGTATGCAAACAATTGCCATTAAAGGGCAACGACCCGTCTTTTCAAAAACAAAGACATCCACCAACACAACCTCTCTGGTCGTTTCATACGATGTGTCGATTGAAAGCAATTGTAGCACTGTGCAATGTTGCTGCTATCAATTATATAGAAATGAACAATTATTGCATGTACGTGACATAATTAAACCAATATTCTCAAATATCAGACTTGCAGTCAAACCCCTCAAACAAACAAGACTGCGTGACTCTGCAGAAAATGAATCAGTGCTTCTGGTTGGACATTGCAGTCGGAAGACATATGCACCCTGTGGGATTTTCCAACATCTTTCCGACTATTTGCTTCAGTTTACGAGACGGATTTCGAATGTTACTAGGACGTTGCGCTGTTGCTAAGGATGTTGCCCCGCCCTCTTTCAAATTGCGGCGATTTGATTGGTAATATGAATTGCTGCCGTCAAGCGATTTATCTTGGGGGGAAGTGTTAGATGCGAGTGACTTATGAAATACAGTTTTATTTTCTCTTTGGTTGGGATTTCTGGCGTAATTCTGTTCAAGGCTTTTTATTGAACCAGATTATTGTGAAAAGTTTATTTTAGGAATTATTTGTATCTATATTTCATAAAATGGTCGGGGTGAAGGTAATCGGGAATGATTCTGAATTCCAGCCTGAACTAACAGGCGCCGGCTCTAGACTCGCCGTAGTCAAGTTCACCATGGCCGGGTAAGAGTGAAAATCCAGCCCCAGGCTTCTTTTCAGCAGCGCGGAGATATGTAACATAAAATAATAATACATTATCTTGATTATCGTAAGGAATGTTTGAGATTTAAGAATGTTGAAACGATTCGATGTTAATCATGTGTCATTTAATATCACGGATGGGAAAGGCTTGTGTTCCACAATTGTCACTAAAGTCAAACTAAAGTACTGAAGTAATGATAATAAGGTTAACGCTAAAACAATTCATATAAAGTATTACGTTTCCTACTGAAAATATAATTTTAATTAGAACAGTTGTATTAAACTAGTGAGTGTTGCAGTAGCCTATATCTTGTCATTGTACACAGAACTAGACAACACATTTATGCTACAATAGTGACCGATGACAATTGCAACTTAGGAAAAGTTTTTTTTGGTGTGAGTCACGCTGCTCTATCAGTTGAAGAGAAACATGTATGGGTGGCTCCAAAAAATTGTGACTTCAAGAGTTTGTCATGCAGGAACAGTTTAAGTGAAGCAATAATTAGATCCTGCATTAGATTAAAGTCTAATTTACATACTATTATTATCCTACTATGAAAGTGTGTTTTGTTTTCTTGTGGAAAACATCGTACTAATGATGATGTTGACTGATGACTTATGATTTGAGTCCGAGTCTTCAATAATTGTTGCTGTACTTTAATTTTAGATGGAATTGTTTTACCAAGATAAGGTATGTCTGCGTGTTGTTTTGAGAGATCTACGGATGTCTTCAGTGCTGACATGTTAATTTTTTTCTTTCAGGTGTCGACCTTGTGTAAGAATAGCTCCTGCTTTTAATATGCTGAGTAATAAATACCCACAAGCAGTTTTCCTTGAGGTGGATGTGCATGTATGCCAGGTGAGGTATTTGCTTCTCATATGGGCTGGCACACCGCTTGCTATAAGACTCTTTCAACAGTGCACCCCTAGAAAATTGCATTGTCATTCTGTCTCAACTCCAGTAAGGTTTCAATTATGTAAAATGTCTTTGTGTAGTTAGTGAGCTATGAAGATGTAGAGATTTGGGGGGAATGTGAGGTGAAACATTGTAATTTTGAGTCTCTCAAATAGCATACAAATAATACATACTTTCTTTTCGGACCTAAGGGTAAATGGTCATTTAGGGATGTTCTTTTCAGGTGTTTACAGTCCCTTTGCTTGGAAGAGATGGGCATGAATGGTTATTGTAAGGATTTATATGCATTGTAGTAAAGATAGGATTGCAACATTTCATTTTGAGATTTGCATTTATTGTGCTTAACTGTACTATTTTTTTTTACAGGGAAATCTGAGTAAAACTTTTTTTCTCTAATTGTTACTTTACCTTAAGATAAAAATCATTTATTGACACAGTAAAGTTTTGTATTATTTATTTGTGTGACATTCGCTTTAAAAAAGGGCAGCATTAGTCTCAGGGTGTCCTTTCCACTATGATTAGTAGGTTACATGTGACCTCAGCAGTCGGGCCCCTGGAGGCTTACTGGGTACCATCCTCAACTAATTAAGACCTGGAACAACAGGTGATTTGACATCCTATCCTAATCATGACTTCACTAAAGTAATTAAGTCCTGAGGTCAAACTAAAACCACCAACCCCTGTCACCTTTGAGGACTGGAATTGCCCACCCCTGCTCTAATTGGTTCACAGTCAGACATGTTTCAAAGGTGTGCCGAATCTGGCCAGTGGAGCTGAGTGATGACATGTAGCAGTCCTATTCAAACCTCTGTATGGGACTGTGTAGATCTTTACACATGGTGTATATCTGCCTTGCAAGAACACAAACACAACAGTGTCTTTAGCTTACATCTGGCCCTCACACCAGGTGAATCAGTTTTCCTTACATCTTCTTATTTTGAATTCCAATTCTGCCAGATGTTCTTCAGTCACAAGTGTCAATTGCCTTAATCCATGTTGTTCTGACCCCTCTCAGATTAATAATATTTGTGCAGCACTATTTTTGCTTACCCAACCTTGATTAAGTTGTATACCTTTTTTCATGATGCATATTTTATAACCCATGTATTTATTGAATTATTTCTATAATCTCAGGCAACTGCTGCTGCAAATAACATATCGGCAACCCCTACGTTTTTGTTCTTCCGAAACAAAGTGCGAGTAGATCAGTACCAGGGTGCGGACGCCTCGGGTCTAGAGGAAAAGATAAAACAGCATCTAGAAAATGACCCTGGAAGCAATGAGGATTCTGACATCCCCAAAGGATATGTGAGTATAAACACTTCTATTAGGCAAGTGCTAAGCTCTCACACTAGGGACTTATTCCTTAGTGATTCACTTCTTGGCAAAATGTCAGTATTGTGTGATGTATTTAGGGGAAATCCATTTGCATTTATGGTTGTAGATGGAAGTGTTTAAGATGATTGCAGATCCAGAGAGGATATGCATATATATTGCTAGTAATGGTTATGGATATGTTTAGTTGAATTTCAGGATGTTTTTTGTGTATCACCTCTCCCATGCAAAGGAGGGGTAGCTATTCTAATATCAGAAAATACCCAAAACAGTCAGGCAGTGTATGTGTAATGCCTAATGTTATACAAACTAATCTTGCAGATGTTTCAATATGTCTTCCATTGTTTCAGATGGACCTCATGCCCTTTGTAAACAAAAGTGGGTGTGAATGCCTAAATGAAAGTGATGAGTTTGGCTTTGAGAACTGCTTGCAGAAAGATCTTTCTTACCTGGAGTCAGACTGTGATGAACAGGTGAGTTGGAAATGTTGACATGTCCTACACTTTTCTCTGCTTAAACATCTGGAACTTGGTATAAGAAAAGATGGGTCCTATTTTGGATTTCACCTGTAAGGACCAAAAAGTGAAAACCAGCATTTTAACACTCAACTCAAATGATGCATTCATAAGCAATGACTTCATATACGGCTGTGAGTAAATTATAAATCAATTATGTGCTGCCAGGTGGAGACATCTGTAAAGTTCTCTTTTTAAAGTAATTAATCCAAATACTTAGCACTAGGCACTCAAATCCCGAAAGCCCATCTACTCCAATTTGTTTCACAATTGGAGTTCCTCTCTTTGAATTACTTTGTGAGGGTGTAACAGGCAAGATGAAAGCCTTCATGAAACAAACATGTTTCATTTGATTCACCCCCCAATTAGCTGAAGTGTTGTTTTTATTTATTACTTTCAGAATAAAGCAGCTAAGTATGTCTCGCTTCTGTCTTGAGTGCCCTTGAAGTTCTGTTGGCCATCTCAGTTGTACTCATTTCACTGTCACCTACTTGTAACATTTGAATTCTCCAGGCCATTACACATCGATTCGTAAAAACGGTATCAGTTTTAACCTGTAGCTGTAATAGTAAACGGTCTAAAAACTGCAGTGTCCATTAAACTTAATGTTTCAGTTTTGCTATTTGGTAGATCTTGGGATTATGTTGCCACTGCGTTCATGGTGTTGGCAATGGATACTTTTTGGCTGAATTTACATTTCAGGAAATGTAATAAAGCTTGCGTAAATTAATCCAACCATCCTAGATACTGTAATACAAAGTGACAGGACTAACAACAAATGCATGTCTTTTGGTTTTGTATTCCAGCTACTGATCACTATGGCTTTCAATCAGCCTGTGAAACTGTTTTCAATGAAGATGAATTCCCCTGAAACTGGTAAGGGTTTTCTTTCTCATTCCCTCTCTGCAAGGGAAGTGGAATTTGCAGCACATACTTTAATATCTGAGACTTCAGTTATGTGGATTTTCTGTCAGATTGTAGCCTACATTTATTGGTGATTTTGTATGATTCCTAGTGACATTGTGTTTCAGATCTACACTATTTTCATTAAGGATAATCTAATTAAACCTTTTGATGATGTTTGAAGATAACTCCTTCAGCACCCACTGCAATGAAACCCATGATGAGTTTGGGTTTTACCTCAGGCAGTCTTGCCAGTTGAACCTATACAATTGACCAGGTTAAATTGACAGAGATGTATGCTAAAGGAAATTGTGCCACCTACTGGTCCACCAGTTGCACCAGCACTGTCTTCAAATTCCTTAGGTTTCCGCCAGGCCCAGCTCAACTTCGATGCAGATACTGTGTTTTCACTGGCCATTTTCAGGCATGACTGAGATGTACTGTCCACCTAGGGTCCATGCCTGCTTTCCCATAAGCAATAATGCAGAATATCCAAAACCAATGTTGCAGCCTGTGACTATCAGTGTATTATTCATATGTGATTTACTGTGGTTACATTGCTAACATTTGCTCCTTGTATTTATTTACAGCTCAAGCACCAAAGTGTGTAAAGATCTTCATCAACCTCCCCCGCTCTATGGACTTTGATGACGCAGAGAGGAGCGAGCCAACCCAAGCTTTGGAACTCACAGAAGATGATGTGAAGGAAGACAGTATTATAGCACTGCGTTATGTTAAATTTCAGAACGTTAACAGTGTAACTGTGAGTAAAACATTTTATTTGCTTTCCTTACAAATCCAATTATACAAGCTGATGAGAGTGAATTTGGCAGTACATGTTATCCTTCTTTGCTAGATGTTTAAGATATTTAATCTTGATGCTGGTGGGGATTCTAATGACTAGATATAATAAGATTGAACTGGGTACAATCTGAAATTCAAATGGATTTCCAGAGTAAAGTGCAGAAAACATTTTAGGTTTATTTATATTAACTTATGTTCATAATGCATGTGTAATAACTGTGGTGTAATCAAGTGAAATAAGTCATAAGTCCTGAAATGTTTCTGCATTAACTTGATTACATAAAATATTTGTATAAGAATTTTGCTAGACAGTCAGATAAGTATAGTTAATGTTTCTATATATCATGTTTGTGTGTATACATATAAAGCCCTAATGGTTGGGTTATATTCTCAAAATCCCTGTTGAACTGTAAGAATTAAAAAATGGCTTCTCCATCTTCTAAAAATGTTTCTTTGTGGAATATAAGGAAATCCACCTGCAGGAAAAACATTTAAAATCACCCTTCCCCATCATCATTACCCTATATCCACTGCTGGGTGAAGGCCTCCCCAAGATGTTTCCACTTTATCTATCTACAGCTTCTCTCTTCCATGTCACGCCTGCAACGTTTATCGTTTTATCTTCTTATCTTTTATGTGGTCGTGTATTAGGTCTTTTCTCATCTCTTTCAAATGACCCCCATCCCATTTTCTCTTTTTGTCTTATTTTGATTTCTTCCGTAATGAGCTGTGCTGATTTGTTCTCCAAGGTAGACATATCTTTTGACTTTGAGTATCCGTTGATCTACTTACATTTTCTTAGAATTGACAAAGCTGTTAAATATGACTTATGATTAATTTTAAGTCCAGTTTTGCTTTCTTGCATCCGAGAGTTGACGGTCATCTGCACATTATAAGTTGTTAAATTGAGCTCCATTATAACTTGATTTATTTTTCTTTGAGGTCCAAAGTCTTGAACACTTCTTCAAGAGCTGCCATGAAGTATTTTGGGGAGATTGTCTTGATCTTGTCAGTATCTTGGTGGAGTTGGATTATTGATGTAACATTATTCTAGATATATTTCATAAGAGTATAGCTTTCCTCAAATGTATTGATTTTCTTAGAGCTCTGATGACTGAGTTTGTATGTGTTGATTCAACTGTTTTCTCATAGTCAACAAATCCCAGGCACAACGGAAGTTCATTCTCTGCATCTTTCCAATACTTTGGACAACTTTTAAATGATCCATCATGTTACATTCACGTCTGAATCCTGCCTGTTCTCTTGGTTGGGTGAAGTCCAGTGTGTCTTGAAGGCAATGTGTTAAAATTTTTGTAAATACATTGTTTAAGATGGGAAGTAGACTGATTTAGCCTTGATCTTCTTTGTCTTCATTCTGGTGAAGGAGAATGATGGTTGCATTGTTCCATATATCTGGTATTTGTTTTTATTCTGAGATGTTTTGTGAAACAAATCATCTTCGTTTCTTCTCTAGAGTCTTTTAGGATCTCCACAATGATTACATCATCTCCAGATGTTTTCCAATTTTTCATATTCTTTATGGCATGGCCTACTTCTGGAATCTCATCTGGTATTTCACTTGGGTTCATTGTGATTTCTTCTTTACTGCTGTCATCACTACTATATAAGGTTTTGTGGAATTCTGATTTGATGTCAGAGATATTTCTTTCAATATTCTTTCTAATGGTCTAATTTTGTTTTACCTTGTAGCTATTTATAAAGTCCAATCAAGGGGATGAGGAAACCACAAAAATCAATTACTTAACTTTTATTGGAACCCCAGTACAAGCCACAAACATGAATGACTTCAAACGGGTGAGGAAATTCATATTCACACTTCATTTCTAATCACATATGACAAACATAGATTTTCATAGTAATCTTTTTAATCTTACCAAATGTGTTAAAATAGTAAATTATGTATTTTTGAAATTAGTGATTTGATAGTATTTGATTTCCTCCCACTAGTTGGATTTTTACTTTAGTGGCAAGTTGTAGTGACTGCTTGATCCAAAATAACCAAAGGAATTTTTTTTTCTTGCATCAATACAACTGCAAAAATCCAAGTCAGAGCAGTACAGACATATTTTAACTTGTTTCCCATGTGTCTATGCAATTGGAAGTCACCAGGCTACAGGTAATGTTGGAAACAGTAAATGGCATGCAAACACCAGTTAAATTGTCATTAACTTATATAATGAAAAGCATTTAGCTCTAATATGCTTCCATAGAGGTGTTTATATTTTTATGTTCAGGAAGAGATTCATATTCCCATTATATTGCTGTTTGACATGTTTTTTTTTATTTTTTTTATTGTTCTTATTTCTAGGTTGTGGGCAAAAAAGGAGAGAGTCACTAAATGGGAAGAAACACAAATAGGAAATAATGCTGCATTTACTCCAAGGACCTCCCTCTGCCAGTGTTACCTGGATAGCTCAGATGTAACAGGAACAGACATTTCTGTTTTCAATTAACTTCCATTTTCCAAGAATGAAATCACTGCTTCTATGGAGGCAATACAATTGAACATTTTTATTGTAATCCAAAAGATTCTGTAAATAAAATCAAACGTTTTTCAAAGGCAAGTTGATTGTTACCTTTTTTGTACAAAGATACAAATCAGGATAAACCCTGTCCCTGTTGGCATAAGCCACATCGAAATGCTTAGAATCATATATTCCATGTTTTTTTACTTCTTGCATCTGTTGTACAAATTAATTCCAGCCTTTTTGCAAGATAAAACATTTCCTGTTGATGGATGTTCATATTTGTGAGATGCATGGGTGTAATTTCAGGTGGCTCTTAATTCAATCAGTTGTGTTAGAGAGGAAAAGTTTAGATCATCTAAAAGCTTGGGGATGGGACTCTTCTGGGGAACTGTTTTAATGATCCAAGACACTGAATTATAAACCTGTTTTAAAATATACACATAAAGTAATGAATCAAGAATACATATGGAAATGAAGATTGAAAAGGAAACCACTAACACAAGATTGCCATTTATCACACTTTTAATCCTGTCACTTATTTTAAAGGAATACATTATTAAATGAGTGTTACCAACCACCTGGACAAGATATACAAATAGTGTTTAAATTAAATTATTCATATTTTTTTGTTTTAACATTACAATCTATTCCTATTTCAATATATGAAAGATGTTTTTTATTGAACCAAACTACATGGACATCTGAAAGAGTGATGGAAATGTAAAATGATTTTGCACATTGAAGACAGATTTAATCTTTGGGAGAAGTATCAAAGACTCCAACACTGCCATTTGGAAGAATTGTATATATAGGTTGTTCAAGGAGCCAAAGAGGGACTCACAGATTACATGCATCCATGTTTGAGCTAATGTGGTGGAATTAGTGCTTTAATACGTTGCTTCATGTGATGGGAAGTGATGAGTGGAAACTGGAGTACAGATGGCGGGCCTCTGGGCTTCATGAACTCTTGTTCTATCTGGACGCACATCAGTCTCATTACTGAAGGGCTGTAGATGAGGTCACTCCTGGGCTAGCAATGAAAATCCAGTATATATCGTACTGTCCCCGCAAGCACAACGCTTCTGGGCAGCGTTCTGCCACGTATCTGCAGAGCTGGCCTTTGATACACCATAGTAATGTTTGCGTCTCTTTGAGACGCGTGCAAATGCTTCGCTGAATCCAAGAGGCTTTAAATCCTTCAAGTTTTAGATCTCCATATGCTTTTATGTTTTGATTCTGATGAAGGTAAAGGTGAGGTTTTGAATGTGTTTTTAGGGATACAGTACTTACACAATCTTAATCAGGCAATCAGTACCTGTGGTCATAACCTTGTTTTGAACTCTGCAAGTAAAAGTACCAGAGTAGGAGGAAAACATGCTGTCACCAAACTTTTTGTACTACCGTTTGTGTGCAGAATTTTAAATGGTGTAGAAAACTGCAACTAGAAGTAGGAGAAAATAAAAGGAAAATATCTATTATATGATTAAAATAACAAAAGCATCCCTGGATTGTTCTTGTACAGGTTAAACTCATATCTACCAAAAATTGTTTAGAGCTGTGTTAGATCTTCTGGGTGATCCTTTAATTAAATTTGTTGTAAAGAGGGCTAAAGGTGACTTCAAACAAATAACCATACAACAGAAAGACAAAATCTTCATCATAAATCACCACCACACTTGATCCACTCACGTTTCACATGTAAGACTAATACTAAGAGAGCCTTACTCTAAAAGCAAAGGATGCAGGTAAGAGTGATGTAGGGAACAAATGGTTTTGGAAAGAGCACATTAATATAGAACTCTAATTGTATTGTAAATATAGATTTACATTTTTTACATCATCATATTCATGAATTTCCACAGATACACTTTACTCACATTAATTACCTGGAATAACAATGATTATTATACAATTCTCTCATTTAAGATTCATGGTTTAGAATTATGACTGGATAGTGAAAATGTAAGTCTTACACCATCAGATTGTTCCTTAAAAAATACAAGATAATGACACTGACTTAAACAGGTATTCATGTGATTTAAAAACACTAAGTCTATGAATTCATTTATTTCTTACATTGTCATAATTCAGTATTTTGAAATGGACCTTTATCTGCATACAAGGATACTTTAGATGCACTTCATAATACTTATATTTATCTTGAAACTTTTGGAAGACAATAGAAAGTAATGTTCCATCCCCCATTCATTTTAGGCTGGCACTTGTAGTAAATTGATATTTGGAGTATTACTTTTTTTTTTTAAGTGAATGAATATTAAAATAGAATAATAGAATAATTAAACTAATCAGCCCTGTGCTTCAATAACTTCGAAATACACAGTACAGACCAATACATCAGTATAAAGAAAGACAGAAATACAGTACCGTGCAAACGTTTTAGGCAGGTGTGAAAAAATGCTGTAAAGTAAGAATGCTTTCAAAAATAGACATGTTAATAGATTATATTTATCAATTAACTAAATGCAAAGTGAGTGAACAGAAGAAAAATCTAAATCAAATCCATATTTGGTGTGACCACCCTTTGCCTTCAAAACAGTATCAATTCTTCTAGGTACACTTGCACACAGTTTTTGAAGGAACTCAGCAGGTAGGTCGGCCCAAACATCTTAGAGAACTAACTACAGTTCTTCTGTGGATTTAGGCAGCCTCAGTTGCTTCTCTCTCTTCATGTAATCCCAGACAGACTCTGTGATGTTGAGATCAGGGCTCTGTGGGGGCCATACCATCACTTCCAGGACACCTTGTTATTCTTTACGCTGAAGATGTTCTTAATGACTGTCACTGTATGTTTGGGGTCGTTGTTTGCTGCAGAATAAATCTGGGGCCAATCAGATGCCTCCCTGATGGTATTGCATTATGGATAAGTATCTGCCTGTACTTCTCAGCATTGAGGAGACCATTCATTCTGACCAAATCCCCAACTCCATTTGCAGAAATGCAGCCCCAAACTTGCAAGGAAGCTCCACCATGCTTCACTGTTGCCTGCAGACACTCATTCGTGTACCGCTCTCCAGCCCTTCATCGAACAAACTGCCTTCTGCTGCAGCCAAATATTTCAAATTTTGACTCTTCAGTCCAGAGCACCTGCTGCCATTTTTCTGCACCCCAGTTCCTGTGTTTTTGTGCATAGTTGAGTCGCTTGGTCTTGCTGCCACGTCGGAGGTATGGCTTTTTGGCTGCAAGTCTTCCATGAAGGCCACTTCTGACCAGACTTCTCTGGACAGTAGTCGGGTGTACCAGGGTCCCACTGTTTTCTGCCAACTCTGAGCTGATGGCACTGCTGGACATCTTCCGATTGTGAAGGGAAGTAAGCATGATGTGTCTTTCATCTGCTGCAGTAAGTTTCCTTGGCCGGCCACTGCATCAACGTTGCCCATTTCTTTGTGCTTCTTCAAAAGAGCTTGGATACATCTGGAAACCCCTGTCTGCCTTGAAATTTCTGCCTGGGAGAGACCTTGCTGATGCAGTATAACTACCTTGTGTCTTGTTGCTGTGCTCAGTCTTGCCATGGTGTATGACTTTTGACAGTAAACTGTCTTCAGCAGCCTCACCTTGTTAGCTGAGTTTGGCTGTTCCTCACCCAGTTTTATTCCTCCTACACAGCTGTTTCTGTTTCAGTTCATGATTGTGTTTCAACCTACATATTGAATTAATGCACCTGTTTGGTATAATTGTTACACCTGACTATATGCCTACAAAATCCCTGACTTTGTGCAAGTGTACCTAGAAGAATTGATGCTGTTTTGAAGGCAAAGGGTGGTCACACCAAATATGGATTTGATGTAGATTTTTCATCTGTTCACTCACATTGCATTTAGTTAATATATTATATTTATCAATTAACATGTCTATTTTTGAAAGCATTCTTACTTTACAGCATTTGTTCACACCTGCCTAAAACTTTTGCACAGTACTGTATTTGCAAGTATATTTGAGCTTTAGACCACTAGATGTCACAAATGCACAATATATCAATGCAATTTCTATGTTAACTAACGAGTTTTTTTTTTTTTTTGGTAAGAGTACACACATCGTCACATATACATATACTATTTTAATGTTGATGTTAAACTACACCACTTTTACAAATCTATTTTTTAAATATTATATTTTAAGTGGTCATTATTGTACTTGTATGCATTTCAAATATAATAAAAGGACAAGGAATCTTAAACAGCTGTTAATGATTAGGCTGTATTTTTTCAATGTTTTATAAGCTCGAATCAGAAATGAAACCGGAACTACATATCTGAAAACGTTACACAAATAATACCGGTACCGATACTTTACCTTTCGTGCCATACCTAACTGAAAACCCCCAGCAATATTTACATTTGTCTTGCTGAAAAGTGTATCAACCAAAACTTAAAAATGAGGATAACGATTATCATATTAGAAATGCACAGTTAAATGCAAAGTATAAAGAGTTTAATATAAACATGCTTAAACGTGTGCCTTCATACTAGGCTTTCAGGTTATAAACGTTTATGTAAATCTACATTTAAAACACAATTTGCCTCCTTTGACACCTGTCTAGGGCTCAAATGGAAATGAGATCTGTTTGGTTTATTTAAACAAAACTCTGCAGAACATGACTCCATTGCAAGTCCCGTTTGAAGAAAATGTTACTTTTAAATAATAATTAATACCGTTATTATTATTATTATTATTAATGCAGATTTATTTATTTATCTAGCTAAGATACGCAGAATAATTATCTGAACTCACTTTAGCAAAATATAGAATTAAGCTACACTTCCCATTATTATTATTATTATTATTATTATTATTATTATTATTATTATTATTATTATTATTTTGAAGTACTCAAGGCCATCCAACTTGACTTGACAACATTGTCTTCATCCTGCAGGAATGGTTGGACTATACCAGTGGGAAGTTACCTTGAATAGTAATGGGCTTTTATGGGCTGCACCTGTTCTCACTGAACGCTGAGCAAGGAAGCCAGGCCTAAGCATGGGTTATGTGATAAGACTTATTGCCCTTCAGACGCACTAATATCTCATAGTTCAATCTACAATAAAAACATGAAACTGATTTGCTGAGAAATGCTGGGTTTGCATGGTTACAGTCCTAATAGATTTTTTTATATAAAGTTTTTCGATGTATATAATTCATTATATCGACTTACCTGTATGTGTTTATCGCTAATGTGAAACACACATAAGAGGGTTTAACACTGACTCTTCACACTGGTATTGGTATGTCATGTAATTTTTTTTTTCTTTTTTACGTGTTTCATGAAGCTTTAAGTGGCCTTTTGCAATAATCAAATGCAAACTCTTAAGCCATTATGCCCAATATTCTCCCTGACACTTGCCATGGGACTAAAGCTTGAATTATACATACATACATACATAAATTATGTTGTTATTATGTCATCTTGTTTTTCAAGATGTTTTAATTCTAGCATAGTCTTTGTTTTTTTGACATGAATTATGTTACATTATTTTCTAAAGGTGGGGGCGAGGCGATAAGAAACCAGTGTATTTACAGGTTTTTGTATTTTCAACTTGTTTACTATAGAATAAAAGGTCTGTAAAAGACGTTTAGTTAGAAAGTTTTCCATTTTGTAATGAACACAGCAATCCAGGGGTGTTCTTTATTCACCCTTGATTATTCAAAATGTACGAGACAACAACTTCTCGTTTCAGTCTCTAAAAAGGGAATAGACCATAGTAAAGCATTCCGTTGACTGCATAGAATTGTGTTAAGATTATTAACTGCATCAACAATGTTCCTGAAATAACAAAAGCTGTTTTCAGTATTTACTTATCCCAAGAATAAAAGTAAAACCATAAAAGAAATGAAGGCCTTTTGCTTTCAAAGCTCTGCTATAGACCACAGTATAATTTACCTTTTCCATAATTTTGACATGCAAATATTATTTGCTTCTCTTTATTTTGATCATACTTTTTACACTAGTAGCAAGTCTCTCAGTAAAGCTGTAATTCTTAATTCTTGCCCTTATCATTCTTGCATGAAAGACAAAATACTCCAGAGACTGTCCAGTATTAGCAACCCAGACATTTTGAGACAGTTTCCTCTCAATGTCAAATATATATAGTTGTAGTATAAATTATTCATACCCATCATTTGAAATAAAGTTATTTAGTGATTAATTTTGTTAAATAATGATTGTTCATTACACTGCAGAATTTATTGTAGAAATCATGAGTAGGAGTTTCAATTTATATATCCCTTTCCTTAACTCAGGATTAGTGGAATCAGTATTCAGCCAACTCTGAAAATATATAATTGATATGTAAATACAGTGTAAAGAACAATATTTATTAAACTAAATGAATCCCTGAATTAAAGGGTGTGAATACTTTCATCTTCAGCTATATATATAATGAGTGTGTTTTTATGTGTAACTTATTCTTATTTGAAGTAATTGGTTTTGAATTTGATAAAGCTGTGCATTTGCTTAATTTACATCACCTTCTTTGAGTCCCTCAGGAACAGTACTCCTACACTCACTCTATACATTCTTTAGTTTGTATCCTGTTGGTTTGCAGGTCTGGAAACCCCTCAAAGATATGACTGAGGAAATGAACATACTACCATAGGCACCTGTTTTACACTGGCAGTGCCACTGTGAAATAATCCATCTGGTCAAACTGCATCCCGAGAGAGTAAGACCAGGATATCACATGTCTTGATGGAATTTTAGCACAAACAATATCTGGTCAGTTTTCAATAACCTCATCAGAAAAATATTTTCTGGCATAAATGTATTTGTGACCTCAATGGTTCTGTTTACCCCATGATATATAGATATAAATAAATATAGATATAGACATTGACATAAATATATATATAGATACCATGAACAATGCTATTAGCAAAATGAAAGCAGATAATATGTGTAGATTGATTGATTGATTTTTAAACAACAATTTGATAAACATGTACATCATTTACAGTTATGTAATATGCACAGAAGAATTTTGGTAAAAAGGACCCAAGACCGTGTTCTTTATTTAAATGCATGTTGATAATAACTTTTTCTCAAGTAATAATATCTGACATCACAGACCTTACAGGCATGAAAATTATTATACTGTGTGAGTACAAGAAAGACATAAACACTTCTGGCAAGTGTTAACATATATAGTTTTGAAAAATGAGGTGATTGCCATGATAAACTGATGTAGTAATGTTTATTTTGAAATTATAAAAATATTAATCGTTATTAATACAATATTTCTGATAATAACTGATATTTTATTCCATATTGTTTTTCATGTTTAATTGATTTGAATCCAATGTTAGCTTCTCAAGGAATAGGTTTATTATTTTCACTTTATTTTTTCACCATCATCTTTTTGTATTTAATTCAAGGATTGCTTTTCACTGTCTTTATTTTAACTTCTTCTTATAAAAACAAATGTTATTTTTTAACCCACGTCCTATTCGTTTCCTGCTATTAAAGGTAGGAAATGGAAGCAAACAGTTTATAATTTTGCCACTAAATTGGTCATTTTGTTTTTAAAATAATGTCTGTGCAAACATAATTGTTCTCCCTACTTATAAAATTCAGAAACTGATGTTGACAGATGCATGCAAGTTTACATTTTTTTTTCTAGTTATATTCATTTTTATCTGTTACATTTCTTCTGATGAATCCATGTATACATTGCTCAATACTCTGAATTCATTCTCTTTTGGTTTATCAGCAATTTGAACAAACAGCTTCTGTCCCTCTGGCTGAATATGTATTCCTATTTAAATTAAATCTGTTAGTTTATACAAATCTTCATATGTAATCCCGCATATCTATACCTGTATGATGTTAATCATGGAAAATACAAGAGGATTCTGTATGTTTTGTTATAATGGTAACAAAACCCAAGAGGTGAATCTTTCAGAATTTGAACCCCAATGTATTGGGTTATAAAAGGTTGGTTTTAAAATGCCATCTATTTATTTACTAACTCTGAGCATCCACCAAAATCATTAAGGAACAATTCTAGTGAATTAAATGTAAGATACAGAAGAAAACTGTTTTCGAATGTATGTAATTTAGATATTAATTCACAGCTGTGCTTATGTTACAAAAGGGGCAAATGATCTATTTCACCAGTACAAATTGGTTCTGAGGAAGAGACAGCACAAGGATTTTTTCTTTAGATAAACTGCTTAAGTACAGCAGCTGTGAGGGGATTGAGGTAAAGCAGCTTTTTTTGTTTAGAGACCTAAAATACTATAGGCTCAATGGTTCTGACCACATATAGATTCGCAAAGGGTCTATAATTTCGGGATAATGGATACAAAAAGTAAACAATGTATTTTTGCCTAACGTACATGAAAAATACTTCTCTATCATTATTATTCATACTCCTCACTACCTTAGCTAACAACAACAACAACAACAACAACAACAACAACAACAACAACAACAACAACAATTAAAAGCAAGGCTTCACTTATGCAGAACCCAAACACCAATTGCATTCAGGCTCATTGGAAATAGTCACTTTTGATTTGGGTTCTTTTCCTGCTAAGTGTTCAGTTTAATGTATGCATTAGTTCATTTATGTCCCCTAATTTTCTTTGCCAAAGTCATTTGAAATTTTGGAATCCATTTGAATTGCAACATCCCTTTTCAAGCCACATCATAAACCTTTGTAATAATGTGTAATTGCATGCTTACAGCCCTTATTATAATTTCCAGTCATATTTGTATTTGGGATGACAGAAAAAATTATGATAAAATACAAATATAACCCTTACCACAGGACATACCAAACTGGACTGGCACCTATTCAAAAATCAACAATTGAGTTCTTATGACCAAATTTGAATTGTGTGATGTGGCGAAACACATACATAAGATATGTATGAAACATATTAGCCAATTAAATGTCAAAATGTGGGACTTAGTTTTTCTTTCATCAAGAACCGCTTACTTATTGGTCCAAAAAGCTAAAAATCATATTTCATGAATGTACGCACACCAAATCATTATTCACTATAACCAAGCCATATATATATATATTAATTTGTCCTCATCAGTTTTGCTACGATAATGATAAGGGACTATATAGAAAAACATTTTCAGGCAAGCCCATATGTGTAATTATACTACATTAATGATCCACTTACTGACTGTATAGCAATGCCAAATTAAATGTTTTTGTTTATTCTCCTCCATTTTGTCTGCTAGCTATACTCTACTAAATGGATTTCTTTCTTTCTGTAGTTATAGTTTTTTTAAGAGCTCAGGTGTAAAACAATTAATAACTGATGAACTCTGTTCATATTTTGGAATAAACAGTGGAGAACAGATCATAGCCCCACCAAAAACACACATAAGTTAACTCAAGACCTCAAGTTATCGTTAAGCTATTTTTGCAGAGTGTGAATTATGTTTAATTTTAAATCTAAACAGCTAATTTTCACAATCCATGTAACTAGGATGAGGAGGGTTGTTGAAATGTTGGTCCTTTAAAATCTTTGTAAATACTTTGTGTTGGACTGTTTCCATAAATTGGATACTTTAAAAACATAAACACACCTAAAAACAGCTTGCTATAATGGAACCATTGTGCTGTGCGAGTAAAGACTGGAATGCGAGTCCATATTGCATAAATTTACAATTAAGAATCCAACCTGCAAAACACAAACAGCAGTCAACCATTATCACAGCCCTGAACTTGTGTAACACTTCATAATGTAGCAGAAGGAGAGATTGTCAAGTCTTTACTTTGTGCATTTTCGGATTTCTGCGAGAAGGTAAAAAAGTGTACAATGACTTCATTGCTCTAGTGAATCGATTAAGTGTAACTAATACTATGTTATTAGCACAGGGGGAAGTTGTGGATGTGCGACATTGTTGTTGAAGAAAAAACAATAATACAAGGCTCTTAAGGTCTCCTAACCTTTCTAGTGTGTATTTTACTCAATAAGAGGTCTAGTCTTGCAGTGGAGAAAAAAAATCAAATCCCAATGTAATATTTCAGGCAGATTATAGCCATGTCATTTATCTGTATACAGTAGGAGGTTAATAAAATGCAATTTGCTTTCTCTTCTCTGGATGCTGTTGATAATTATCCTGATTTGCCAAATTTAAACTGCGACGTTGCTTAAGGTTGCAAATACAAAGGAACTTACTGGCTGAATGACCTCATGAGTGTTAATGCTCAACCTTTCCACCATGTATTTTAGTTGACAAGCATTATTGTCCATCCCTTCAAAATGAAAAAAAAAAAAAAGTGAAATCCCAGTGCAATATTTCAAAGAGATTATAGCCCTGTCATTTTCTTGTACACAGTAGGAAGTTAATAAAATACAATTTTGTGAACCTCCTCTGCATGCCTAAACTACTTATCCTTGTTTGCCAAAAAATGAAACTGTGATTAGGTTTAGTGTTGTGTTCTAGAAGGATCAAGTTTGTTGCTTGTGCGAATGATATTCATGCAATTCATTCATATTCAGCCCCTCCCCCTACAAAATCTCATATAGTTTAAGGAATGGATTAGATCTTCTGTGAAAATGCCTTCACAAAAAAATTTGGATGTGCCAAATATCCTGGAGATTGCTGATTTTGCCACTCATCAAATAATGGTTTGACAAAAACTTTCAGGGTTTGGTGAATAAAAGTGGGCTGGGGAGTCCTAAGAGTGATATGAGTGCATTATCTGTGCATGTTCTTCCTGTGTCTGACTTAATAGCGTTGCTGTTTGTGCTCTTGGGATGCACTACCAAATGAGATAGGTGGCTTGCCAACACATGAAGTTTGGTTTAATTGTCTTCATCTCTCCTTGGCTGTGAGCTGTTGTAGTAATGACCTTTTAGACTACATGGGTCAAGCTACCCTTCATATCAGTAGTTCCTTTTTGTACCCTAGTCCACAAGAGCAATGTAGACAACTGTGTACAACAGATGTCTTCTATCCTATTTCAGAACACCTATTTCAGTTATCCTATATATGGAACCCAATCATATATTTCCCACATTGCTTCAACACTCCAACAAATTAGTTCACAGTACACACAGAGAAAATGTGAATGACAAAAAAGAGTGTGAGTACAATTCCCTTGATGAATGAACAGCAATTGGCAATTTAAAAACAACCGTTTCTTGCTTTCCTCTACGAATTTCGGAATACCTTCAGTTCAGCTGTCCTTATCCTTATCACAGAAACAATCTTCATAATGTACCAATAAATGATAATACCTGGCTAGCACCTTTTAAATAGAAAGATTGCTGGATGACAAAACTCTTCATTGTAATGCATCCACCTCCAGGTTTTCTGTCACTATACAGACAGTGATCTGCAGACCAAAAAAAGTCAGACATATATCTAACATCCAAAAAAGACAGTCTTCTGCCTCCACTGGTGGGAGTGAAGGTCTTTCCCTGGTTCTCATTTCCTGCCATTTATGTTTAAAAATACATGACAGACATGGAAATGGCAGTCAATGCCATGTTTCCAGCATCTTCTAGTCTGTTCGGTGTAGAAGAGAATCTAGCTACAACTTGTTTTTATTTCTTCTCATAAATAAATTGCGATCTTTGGCAGTATCCTGCTGTTTGGCGCTCTCCTTGGACTGTTACAATGTTTTCCTTTTTTCCTTTTTTTTTGGTGTTGTTTCTGGAACACCATTTTTACCCAGAGTACACAATAATAATAAAAAAAACCTGGCAGAGGCCACATCCCCTTGTATCCCTTTCATATCATCTGCCTGAATGTGCAGGAGTCCTCTGGAATGTCTTCACAAGGTGTCAGACCTCCAGCAGCAGCACTCCTCTTGGCAAAGCTGGGAGCTGGAAAGAATAAACTTATCACGGGAGGCTTTTAATGTAGTCGATTCGCTGGCCTGCCTCTCGCACAATCTCAAATCCCAGTCAGTAACCTGCTTCATGCTGGTTTGCAGCTGAGCTGAGGTGCGATCAAATAGAATAGTAGGGGCTGTGTAAGTCACTCTGATCGGGCCGTGGAGTAGCACGAATGATTTACGTGGCTGTTTGTACTGCCAGTGAAGCTGAGCTACACAGATGATCCTATTGGTGATTACATTTTTTCTCTTGTTTCATTAGGGCTTTTGAATATTGGATGTGCCGGCCGGAGAGATTCATAAAGAGAAATGCAACTTTGATATACATAGAGACAACATTCACACAAGAATGTAAACATAGCTCAACAATTTCACACACACTGAAGAGTCCACAGTACTAACATGGCTAAATGTACAAATTCCAACCTGACCTGATTGGATGGCCTTGAGTACTTCAAAGTAATCATTATCATCAACATCACCATCACAGTTTTGTATTCCTACGTTTATTATATTTACATGCATGATTTCATTATTTACTTGCTTTGTTTTCATGTGTTTTAATTTTGAATTAATCAGCATCTATGTCGCACTGATTAATTTAAGAACCTTCTCCCTGTTATTAGTGGAGGGCTCTTTACATTCATTATACACAAACATTTAAAACATTTAAAAAGTTCAATCATCATCTGAATTTTAGTAGATACAATGCAAATTGCTCAACAATGCTCAAAAATCAAGAGGGTGCCCACAGAACATTGTAACTAAGCAGTAGAAAGATATACATACATACATACATACATACATACATACATACATACATACATACATACATACATACATATCAAACCCTCCTTTGATATGAAGAAAATATGGCCACTACTTTTTGTGCCCAAAATACTTCTCAATTCAATAAAAACCCTGGCACCAATACATGTTCCCAATTGAGAACTTCAGAAGTTATTTGAGGGTTTTCCTCTTCCCTAGGAACCAGCTGCATGATGCTTCCAGGAAATGTTTGAGGAAACTTTCTACCAGCCAGTCACAAGGAGATTCATATTTACAATCAATCAAAATAAAATTTGGACAACACTGGCTTCACACTTTGAAATTATGGTTACAAGAATGTCATCCCTAAGTGTTACAGCAATGCAACTGCTTGTATAGAAGACATAGAGATCAATGTGGCAATGCATGATGGATCCTTGACACAACATTATGTCACAACTATAACACCCAAAGCTTGATAACGGAGTAGCCTGGGTGCCCTCCATACATGTCTGTTTGCAGTAATAGTATGATTTAACATTGAAAAAACAAAGCTCCACTGCTCCATGGTCTATGTTGAAGTCTGACAATACAAGTCTGACTTACAAGTTTGATTTGTGTAGCACATTCACTGCATGTAAATGAAATTTCCAGAACTCTTCTGAGGTTCCAGAATAGCTCTGCAGAAGTGCTTTGATGGATTTCCATCAGCATAGGCGACCACAAACTGGTTGTCTTCTGTCTGGAACCCATTTAAACGTAAAAACATCTTAATTGGGTTAGGTCATTGCAATGGAGTGGATTTTGCAGTCTCTTGGCTGTTGAATGTATGCTGTATGACAGATCTGTGCAGCTTGTCTATCTGTGACCTTCTACCACTGACATCATGTGTAGGCTGCCTGCTGGGAAGGGAGACTGCTCCAATTTGTCTCTATAATCTTGCCATCTCTGTAGCTGAGGTTGAAAAGTTTATCAGTCAGGCTAAATGACTGTGGTTTACTTGGAAACTAGTGTGTGGGAACTGTAATTCTACTGACAAGTAATGTATTGGTTTCAGAACGATCTTCCATTGGTTGCCCATGTAGGATACCGTCTTAGGTATAAACAGTTTGTTGATGTGAGTCACATGGACATGATGACTCATATTAATGCCACAGTCACCCTAGGATCTTGGCCAGAGTTACTTGAGTGAAGCCAAATTTCTGTTAGTCATTGTTTTACGATTCCGCACTCAAGCAACATTGCAGCTGAATATTTTTACAATCCAAAACAAAGCAAATAGGACAATTGTGAGTATACATCATTAGGATTGTTGATAAAGTGCAAAGAAGCCATGTTTCTTCTCCACATCATTGCTATTTCCATTGAAGGCTTTCTGAGTTTTGGCCCTCAGTGGCTTCTTCTCCTTCTAGCTGTATGATTTCAGATAGTTGGCTCCTCCAACAATGTATTAATATCCATCAATATGACTACAATCTTTCACAAAGTTAACTCCCTCAGGTGGACCTTATCGAGGGCTGTCAGTTAATAATTTCCTTTGCCACAGCGGACCAAAGGTGAGTTTGCAAGGCCAATTTAATGTTTGACATTATTGAAGGCTGCATAGCTTGATCACAGTCACTTTGGGTTTGTCCATTCCTTACATGGGAGTATATGACCAGAAAGGTGTAAGAATGGCAATGCTATGTAGTGGTGCAGTGATGTCTGGTTGTTATTACATTGTTCCTTCAGTGGCGATGGATGTGGAAGGGCCTTGTTCATAGTTATTTGAGACTGTGGAGGAACAGAGTCTGACTGTGACAAGCTTTCCTCCATGCTTCTGTGCAAATCTTCACAACCAGTCCCTCTTGGCAGTTGCTTTATTGGCTGTCAAAAGCTGTTATTATGGGCTACCACCTGGAGACACCAAAAACCAACAATGAGGGGGTGTGGTCTGTTCAATAAACCAGATATTCATTACTGTTCCCACACATAATATGACACCAGAGGGCTGGTGAGAGTTGTCCCTCCCCACCCCCTTCATTCAGTACTATTATTATTTAAGAGCATCTAAAGCACTTATTTGTTTTTAATAGTGATGTACTTCATCGAGGACATTCAAATACAAACAGTAGTAAGGTTAAAGGGTAGTAATTTTGAGCAAATTTTAATTTCTTTGTCTTTTATGGAGGAGTTGTAATTGGGTTTTTCTGTCTGTCTTCAGTGTCGAATTAATGCCCAGGATACTGAAAGAACATTTGTGCTTCAAAGAAAGGTGACAGTGAAAACCAGTTAGATGGAGGAGTTAAGCGATGAAAAAGGTTGAACAGGGACACAAATGGTCCTTTATATAATCTTTATTAATATTGACACTAAAGGTAGACAGTGGGAGGATATTTATGAAATACAAAAGCACTAGCCATTACCTTTGTATAAAAAAATACCATAGAGGTTTAAGACATTCTCACAAAGAGGAAATAAAAAAAAAACTAAAAAAACTTGTTCCCAATCAATTCAGAAGTGCTGACAGATTGAAAGGGTAAAAAAATGTGGGCGTGGAAAGGAACTTGGATTACTGTCTTTGTCCCCAACTCTCCTGAAATTTGCAAAGCCAATTCAGAGCAGCTGTGTACTGTGTGGACCATCTCTTCCTCCCACTCATTTTGCCATTTCAAAATTAAAAAAAAAAACTTTCAAAATCACACTCTCCCCTTCCAAAGCAAAAAAGATCTACACTATTGCCCTCCGTGTTAAAGCCCAGTCTGTCAGCCTCTTGCCATGACTCTCACTCCAAAAAGTGCCTTTTTCTTTCCCTGTGTGCGACAGTATATAATGGAGCACTGTTCTGAGGGGAGCGGGCGGATCGGGCAGGGAAGTAGGTCACCAGCCTGTCATTCTCATCAACAGAAGAGGCTCCTTTGGAAAAGACTTTTCCTCCAGTAATTAGTCTCACTGTGATTTTCAGACTGGCTGTCAGGTTGTAGGTGGAACGTGTTCGACAGGATACCTACAGAGGAAAATTCTTGCTGCAACACACAAGCCAAACATCATTAATTAGAGAGAGAGGGGGAGGGAGAGGGAGAGAGAGAGAGGGACAGAGAGTGAAACTAATGCTCTTATCTCAACTTCATTCTGAATTGTTCTCTATGTAAGTGGACATGACAGCTTCATGAAGTTGTCTTTAACAGCGCATGAAAAAGCTATGCAAAATGGCATGTAAGAATATGTAGGTCTATCTACTTATATGCACATTACTTACTTGCTGTATAACTGGATGTAAGTCTGCACAGGAGTTGTCCAGGACCTTTATTCTAGATTAATTATATAGCATTGTAGAGTTATGGTGCTTGGTGATATAATGCTGTTAATAAATCCACTGGTGTTGTGCTATATAAAGCTATGTAATGTAATGTAATGTAATGTGGTAGAGCCATGATATCTGAAGAAATCTCCAAATGATATTGTCCAAATATTTTACTTTTCTCAGCAGAGAGATTGCTTTTATAAATGACAAGTTTCTGGAATTAATTCACAAGCAACTTGATTGGGTTCAGTTTGAGTTAGGCCCAGCCTTCTGAGCATCTCTGAGACTTAGACACAAGACAGTTTTCCTACACTCTTGTTTTGGGATGCCCATACCTTCAATTTCAAAGAAAAGGAAAGCAAAATGTATCGGTTCTTTGCACAGCAACCCAATTTGAAATTGAACCCATACACTTGCACATTAGCATATCATTGAACACGGCAACTATCTGGCCAGCTCCTGCTTGTCTAATGGTGACAGCTGAACCAGGGAACATAAGATTCAGCTGTCTTTACTCCAGGTTGTGTACACATTAATGATCCTTCACAACAGTGTACAAGTTCACCTTAGTGAATTTGGATTTTTGTACCCTTTCCAGCAGTTCAACATGCCTTGACTGTGCTTTACTACATTGGTGTACTGTGGTAAACATGCCTTAGGAATATGTATGGAATTCCCATAATCCAGTGTAGTAAAGCATATTGAAGTCATGTTGATGTCAAGATGAATTTCTAAAATATTCCATTCATTAATTACACTTTCATAAAAAAAAGACAGATGGACCCTATTATGCTGACGTTACAATGAAAATGCCACCTCAGAACTTTATGGATTATTCACCCTCAGAAAGCTGTGGAGGAAAAAGGGCTGGCATAAAAAAATTAAGAGTTACATTACTGCTGCAAAGAAAGCAGCGGAAACGCAGCCTCAAGGATATGTATTCACAAAAGGAGGAGAGAACTGAAAGCTCCTTAGTAAATAATTCACAACATATGGTGTTCATTTTGTCATTTGAGTGTGAGGTAAACAGTGCTTAGAATTCAAAGTTATTCAACCTTTACCTCTGTATTTTTAAGAGCTGCTGTTGACAAACATAGGTACAAATCTTCATGATAGAAATCAAGGTTAGCTTCATGAGCAGAATATCTCTTTATTCCATGCGAACCTCCTCCAAAAATCGAATTCTTAAAAAATCATTGATCAGGATTCTGCCTGTATGATTGACAGTGTCAGACTTTCTTTTATTGTGGCCAAAGAAAATCAACAGTAATACCTTTGATTCATGTTCGTTAAAGATTGTTCCAGGGTGTAGTTATATTTTCAGAGATGCCAGATTTGATCAATTGACATAATTAAAGCCAAACATCCAAGAAGGAGTTGGTCAGTGATCTTATAATGATACTTTTGATGCATGTCTTTATCTGTATCATGCATGTAGTTGGATCTCAAGGCCATTACAATAAAAATAATCAAAACCCCTTTGTACATAACTTGATAAACTGGACTTGGTCTAAGGAAGTTAAGAAAATTTGTAAAAATTCAAAGGATTACATCAACATGAGTGAAAGGACAGACCTTTAATAGTCCCACACAGGAAAAGAACTAAAAAGCAGTGTAGGAGCATGTTTTGATTGGTCAATATTGTCCCAAGGCCCCCCCAAAGAAGTGTTTTTTAGGTCAGCATTTGCATAATCTGCACAATTTAATCTGAGTTTCAGTGTTACAGCGTACCATAAAAAAAGACTAAGTGTGGCACTGGCAGTGAGAGATAACCACCAGTAACCTTGACTATGCCACTCCCAATTTACTTTAAAGTGAGGAGGGACTGACTCACTAAACCCCTCTCTCCCATGCAGGTTTGGCAGACAATCCCAGATACACAGAGCACAAACACCAGTAACACTTGTAAAACAGTTTATTATACATGGCCAACAATTCAGGAGGGATGGGGCACGAAGTCCACGCCCTCCACGTAGTTACAGGTTTAAACCCACTTTAAAACTGCTTTTAATACCTGGGCCATCTGTACACAAATAAAAAAAATGGGAAAACTGTAGGTCCACCCGACCTCTAATCTAAAACTAATAAAACCTAATTAAAACCGAATTAAATAAAACCTAAACTGATCCTATCCCCACAGTTGGTTTCTTATCTAAAAACAGGGGTCTAATATACACTAAGTCCAGGAAGAGAACAGAACGTATGCTTTCCAGTCTCCTGCACTCGGGCCGACAAAAAGTCCTCGGGTTCCGCTGTCTGTGTCCAAGAGTCCAGAGTCCCTTCCAGGCTGGTGGAGTGGGTCCCTGCTGTGATGTGTGTCCAAAGTGGTGGCACCATGAACCTCAAGAAAAAGGAGAAACGAGAGAAACGGTTGCTCAGAGGGACCTCTACATAGATCGGGCTGGGTAAGTAGAACTGTGCACCACCAGTTGAACTTATAATGTACATCCCTTGGCTCTCCTTTCTCCCAGTCTGTCTCCCTCCCGTAGGCACAATGTCCTGGACCCAGTCTCGCCACCAGCGCTGCTCCGCAGAACCCTCCCGTCTCCACCAACCTTACATGCACTCCATCCATATCAGTCCAATCCTGCAGATCGCTTCAGCCAAGCTCCTACATGCTCAGTCTTTGCTGCCAGGTCCCATCCTCCTGCTTGCTCTATTCCTGGCTCTGCCCTGAAAATGCAGACTGGTTGCTTTTAAAGCCAAGTTCATGGTCCAGTGCAGGGAGGCGATTGGTTGAAATGTGGCTGGCTGATTACTCAGGAGGACAGGTGAGAGGTGAGGTGTGTTGGAATGTGCACAGTGAATACAAGCGTGCTCAATAAAAGTAGAAGAAAGTAACATACAACAAATATAAAGTTACAATCATAGTGAAAACACCACAACAAATAAGTGAAAAAAGCAAGATAATAATAAACCAAACCAATAAATTAAATAATCAACATAAAAGAAAAACACACACACCTCATATTACACACACCCACATTGCCCCGCACCCCCTGCAACACTAACCATCCTGTGAAACAGTGCAATAGCACAGGTAGAGAAGAAGCACCACCAGAGACTCGATTAAAGTCACATTTCTGTATTTACAAGACAGCATGTCAGACTGAATTGTTCTTTAATTTAGAGGGGATTCAATTGAAGGCTGTGTGCAATGACAGGGCCTTAAAAGTACTTAATGTTTTTTTTTCTCTCTCTCTCTCTCTCTCTCTCTCTCTTTCTTTTTTTTTGTTTTTTGAATGACACAAAGGCGTAACACGATCCTGGAGTTAATGTCTCCTAGCTCACTGTGGAAGCCTCTCTCCTTCCCCACTGGGGCCCAGACAATAAACAAGTCTGCCTATAAGCTGCCCCCCAAATTCCCCCTCCACCACTTAATTGCAGATAATAGTAGTGGCACAACTGTTACTTTCAGATAAGGACAAGATTCATCATGCAGTGTTTGGCATGGCAAAAGACAGGCCTCCCTCTGCACTGCAGCACATATCACCTGCAATCATTTTTCCTTTTAGAGGAATATTGTCTAATGGGTTGCTTTTCAAAGGTACAGTATTGGTGCCTGGATCTTCCCCCGAGCAAGCCTGCAGCCTAATGATGATGTCATCAGCAGCACCACACAGCTAGACTTGTTTACCAATCCAGACTGTGTTTCTCAGGAGTCTTCAAGGTAACAGACAGCTCAGCACACATCAACAGAGTCGATGTATGCAATCCAGTACATGGCATGTACTTTTGTATGCATAATATCACATGCAGAAACCATGTGTTGCATGTATGATACATATGATATATATTTATACATGTTTATTTTAAACTTTTGAAATGACTTACAGTATATTTAACAAACAATTGAAACAATCCTAAGTCAACTGCATAATTTAATGACATTTGTATTCAAAGTAATGAAAGGATTTGTAGTAAAAAAACAAAATCTTTATTCTGTAAGTTATAAGAGGAACATTATACAAAACATTCCAGGAAGATCTGCAGAGTCTATAAAATGCTCTGGGGTGTTAAGAATGAAAAGCAAACCCTTTCTCAAGTGAGAATAAATACATCACATGAAAGCCCCTTTGACAGAACAAATGCAATATATTATTATTGCAATATTTTATTACTTAAACATCATTAATTTTTAACATACAATGTTGGGTGGCACTTGATGTTTATGGCAGCAATTTCCTTTGTGTTTGGTTTATAGAACATTTACAAATATTTTATAAAAATAAGGATAAAAGAAAACTAGTCATCAGAGTAATTTGTCTGTTTTTCTTTTTCCTTTTTTCCTATCTAACACAATGTCCTTTTTTATTACACATGTGTTTGTACAATTCACTCTGCAATGAATTTCAGGACACTTCACCCTTTGACTGAGACAGCTAGCTTAGCATATGTGGTCAAAAAAAAAAGGCTGACTTTGGGGGATTTGAACACTCAGAAGAACCCAAGGGAGTGACATCGCTCTAACCGGCTCAAATGAACCATGTTACATTGGAGAGATGGGTAGCCAGCTTAGGAGGTGGCCGGTTTGCTGTTTCTCTGGCAATGAGAAACCTGTAATATTTAAGGCCTGGTCATATTGAAAAATATATATATAAATAAACGTTGATTTACAGCAATAATGGTTTTTGTAAAATTACTTTTTTTCCTGTAACCACAACAGCTTGGGGTTTGTCTCTTTTATTTTTTAACTTAATTTAACTCATGATACACTTACCCCCCCAAAATAAATAAATAAATAAATAAATAAATAAATACATACATACATAAATAAAAAAAAAAAAAAAAGTAAAGCACAACTAGGAACCTAATTGAGGGTTTAAAATTACGCATATACTGCTTTTCCACTTTTCAAGATATCATTGTGTACAGTCTAGCAGCAGGGGGCTTCTTTGCTTTATTTCTCCTAAAGCTTGAAATTTAGTGTGGGCCTCATGGTGATGTTGGAACTGTTTAGAACATCTATTTGAATTTTTAAAACTCTACATTGGCCTTTTAAGTGGTATGTCTCCATTCATTTAATATTTTTGCAGTGAGAACAATCAAAAACAAACAAAAAAATCAAATAGAACCATGCATTCTAATAATTTGCCAGAGCTCACGTTCAGAAGACAGTATGTAGTATCTTGTTTGAGGGCATGAATCAAATTGATTTTTAAGACTTTCCCCAACTGCTTTTAAGGTTCTCTTTTTGTGCAAATGAAATGTCTCTTTGAATGAATAATGCATTTTCCCTAAAGGCTCCAAAATATTTAAAAGCTTATAAAAAACTAAACAAAACAATTTTGTGACACTGAAAATTCAGCATGGCATTTAATAGAAAAAATAAACACCCCGAACCAGAACACTTTGTTTCTGACTTTTATATGTTTCTACTGTATTGAATGTATGAGTCAAAATGAAAATCCTAAGTAAAAAAATAAAAAAGACTCCCCATCTAGACATTTCATAAAGGAATATGTTATAAAGGATTTAATTCATTCACGCAGCACAATACTGCACCAGAAATTTGCATTTTTTGTTCATTCCACAAGAATGATCATGTTTCTGTTCTCCGCACAGAGTATACAGAAATGTCCCATATATATAAGGCAAAGTCACAATTGTTGCTTAGAGAGAGAGAGAGAGAGAGCCTTCCTTCAATACTTTCGTGTAACATTTTGTTCTTTTGGCACCTGATATTGTGAGCACATGTAGGAAGATTCCTCAAAAAAGGATGCCAGGAAACATCACTTTAAACCATGTGCATTGACTCGACACCTCAAGAGTGAAGTCCACAGAGCATACTCTGCAATAATTATGTTACTGAGTGTGCAGTAAACTCTGTCTCATGTGTGGAAGGGGAAAAGATCAGAGGCGAGACTGGAAAACAAGTGTTTTATTGGTAATGTGGGAACTGTTAGCTGGCAGGTGAGTAGACCACTGGGTTAAAAGTGGGGCAGCCATGGGATGCCTTATATTAAACATTTCTTGCTGTTAGTAGACATATAGACAGTTGAATATTTATGGGAAGGACCACTGAGAATTGTAGTAAACAGTGTGACACTTATTTAATATGTAAACATATTTAAAGCCAACAACAGGATTTTTTATTTTGGATGTAAGAAATATGAGGCACTACATGTTACCTATGTTGTGGAATAGCAAAAAAGATTTCCTGTTAAACAGTTAAATAAACACACCTATATTACCTTTCAAAAGTGTAAATACTATGGGCAACAGCTATGCCATTAACAGCAAGCAAACAGAATTCCCTGAAGGTTAGGATATAATTATCTGAAAACTGACAGGATAGAAAGATTAGATTCCTTACTATTTGTCTCTGTCACCACCGCTGTGACTGACTAAGTTGCTGTGCAATCAGTGGCAGTGTTATCTGTGAGAGCTGTGTAGGCCCTCATATTTGCTGTTTTAACTGTGAAAAGAAGTCAATTTTCAATGCTCCTTCGCTGATATACAAGGAGTCCCACAAGTCAGATGTACCTCAAATAATCATTGACTGATGGGGCTAAATACAGAATAAAACTACAGTAAGTAAGTTGAACTCAATAAATAGATATGATATTTTGATATGAGTGCATTTGCTGATTTCAGAAACAGGATATAATGGATATTCATAGTTGTCTATTGCAGTTTCTGCTGCCAAATGGACAAGTTCAATATGTCCCATTGATAAAGGTGTGATGTTTCACAAGCAGAATCAAATGCTGTAGTGACCTGCTTCTTTCTTCTACAATGTTTGGACTTTTGTTTCATTTGCTGCAGCACTCAGTCACATGGCTTCCCAACAATGGATTACAATTATGTAACAGTGTTGTAGTTTCCTTGCTGACTGCTGGAAAACAAAGTGCATACAATAGGCCTTTTGCAGGTTCACAGCATCATACACCTTGGAGTGGAAGTATTCCTTGGACACAGTGCCATGCTGACAGTCCTTCTTTGAAGTCTACAGTTATGCCGTTTAAGTGGGTAAGAAATTATAGGAACTTTACAAACTTTGACACATTTACATACAAAGGGGTGCTAATGAAATGGCAAATGGAAAGGGATGGTGAAACAAAGCAATGAACCAGTGAGTCACTGGGAAGCTTTCTTTCTCTGTCCATGATTTGTAGGAGTGGAAAGAGAGACTTATTGAAGTTAGGTTTTCAAATGTATTCTGGAAAAAGCCAGAACAAGAGAATCAAGGGCATATGGTTTTGGAGGGAATACACACTGAAAAACAAGCAACCCTATTTATAATCAGCAATTATGGGCATGCTGATTATCACTAGGTAAAACCAACACAGTTTTTGTGCAGCTTTATTAAGTGTTGAGAAGCATATTTATCGTGTAACACTAAATGGTGAACAGCAACCACACAGAAGGCAATTTCTCTTTTGGCTTGTAAAAGCATGTTAAGAAAAATGGCACTTCCATGAAGAAAACAACCCCTGTGAATCCTTGGTTAGACTGAACCAACCAAGCTGATTTCAATATCGGATTTTCAGGTTGTCAGAAGTAGCTTGTGTGTCAATCAACGACACAAAGGGAATTCTGGATCTAACACTGTTGGCACGAAGATCAGCTGTTTTCCAGACACTTGATAACACATTAATTTGGCTGAATGCTAATATCGGACATTTCTAGTCAGACAGTTTTGTTAATTTGAAAATATGTTAACATTATAACTTTAGCTATGTTATTGTTTTTATTTCTGTACACGTGTTACAAGTGGTGCTGGGAGGGGTGATTGGTGTTGCCTATTAATTGGTGTTATTTATTATGTTTATTTTATTACGGAGTTTGTGGGGTTTTATTTTCACTTGTCATTACTTTTGTATTTGTTATATTACTTGTTAATTTTCACTTGATTTGCTTTGCTTTTTTTCACTTAATTGTTTTCACTTAAAGGCAACATTCTCACCAACTGCAGACACCAATTAAGGACACACCCGTCTGATTGGGTGGTGTCCCCCACTTCTTTAATTAGCACAACTGTTTTCATTCATCTCCTGACCCCTATTGAAGAACACCTGCTTTAAAAAGAGTGCAGAGAGCAGGAAGAGGTGGGACCTGGGACCTAGGACTGAGAAGGAAGGAGGACAGCATTGTGGGGGGAGCGGAGCGAGGCAGGAGGGTGTGTGACAATGGGGATCAAGACTAGAAGACAGCCTTGAGGAACAGAGGAAGCTGCAGGTGGGAACAGGGGAATTGTTCATGGCAGGCTGACAGGGCTGGTAGAGACGGTGTGTTCCCCCGGTGGTCAGCTGGGCCTGAGACGGAAAGCAGTGCACCTGTGGAGAGACACGCTGGGGAAAAGGATAGCGGAGGGATGTGAATGGGGAAAATAACCACTGTAGTTTCACTTACCCGGCCTCAATGACGCGTCCCCTCTGAATGTCCTTTCCTTGTTCCTCTCTCCCTGCCTAGGATTGGTGGCACTGCAGAGACTGGTCCAGGGGCTGACACCGTAGGAGGGGGACCCCGTGCTGCCAAGCCTCCTAGGAATCCACCTGCCATGAACTTGAATGGACATTGGTGACTAAGACTCCTTGCAACACATTCACACCTTGATTCCGGGACTTTGACTTTGGGGGGGGCCAAGACAGGCTTTACTTTTAGCATAGTTTTATCGGGGATTTTCTTAGGATTAGTTTAAGGATTTTATTTTGCCTGTCTTAACATTTTCTGCTTGCTTTTTTTTTTTTTTTTGATTGCTAGCGCAATTGCCTGTTATTAAAGGCGGTTTTACTATTTCTAATTGTAGGTAATAGGGCCACTAGGCAGGCGGACTTCGTGCCCCGCCTGGCAACCATTGTAATAAACTTGTTGCAATTCTAAATATTGACTCTGTGGTGTGTACATTGGGATCTTGCTAAAGCCTGCGCAGGGAGAGGGGGGAATAGTGAGACCCCCTCCTCACTGGAATAAAATGGGGGTGGCGTGGTCTCGTGACGGTGGCAACTGTTCCCCCCTTTGTCATCGTCAGACACGCTTTCCTGCTAAAAACACTGAACTACTGCATCTTCTCTAATTAGTTTGTTACATTTATTGAGCTTCTAATAGAATACAAATGAATTCTGGCATACGTATATAAACTAGGCGATTTGAGTAATATATATATATATATATTCAAAAATTATCATACTATTTTGATAGCTAACAACATTGTGTCAATATTGCATAAAACAACATTATAAATTGACATAGATAATTACATTGAAGAAAAAATATTAGTAAATGACAAAATCAAAATAAACAGAATTTAGAGGTTAAAAGTAAAATGAAGAAATACTTGAACAAAATATACTTAAAATATCCATGCAAAATAATACAGTTGCACTTGATAAGTATTCTTCCAGAGAAGGACCTATAATATGTGCAGACAACCTTATAGTGCAACAGACAACCACTCTGTGTGGTCAGCGTAACACATTTGTGCAAAATGTTTCTCACATCATCTTTGTCAGAACCAAAAAAACAACCGAACTACAACCTCCCACAACAAAGCCAGAACAAAATGTGTTAGCTGATAAATTCTTATATGGAGGGAAGGCTGCACACATAGATTCCTCATAGACGTATACTAATTCATTTATGAAGTAATTGTTGCTGTTTGAAATTAAAGCAAAGCTGCAATCTGGCTAGGGTTAAAACCTGTCAGTTCTGTGTTGCCTGTGTCAATGTAGCATAAAATAATTAACAATTTCAACACATTGAATCTTCTTTATTATTTCTCTCTGTTTAGGACCAGGGGTGGTTTTAAGGAAATATCTCCTATCTTGCGGGAACCAAGGATCCTGCCTATTAAGAATAGGTTAGCTTCACTTTCAAGGCGGTATGCATTTTCATAACACAAGCCTTATTATGCTTATTATCCGATTTGAGCTCCTTAGAAAATATTTCAAAGTAGGCTGAACCACAGTGCTTATTTTTTATTTTTTTGTGTGAGGGAATAGAGGGAGCCAAGATTTAGGGACTCGTCAATGGTATACGTGAAATCGGAATCACAAGGCATGCAGGAAGCGAATGAAGTATAAATTTTAATTACTTTTTATTAATGCATGCCTTTATTGTGTACCCAGTGTATATCGCTTAAAACCATGCGCTCCACTCTTTAATGCAGTTAGTTAAATGGCTGTAGTACAGTGAGTTCACATGGTTCATTTCTTGTTGTCCAAACAGCTGTTCTTGATAGTCCTCCCTGCAGGTATCTGTTTAGGGATTAGTAATGCTTCATATGGTCGTACATCACAAGAAGTGGATGTGTAATTACATTAAACATGCTTCATCTCTTAATCTTCAGTTATTTTAAGGCAGTCATGCTGCACCACTGCTATTCAGGCTCTGTGCACGGAGGATAAGCGAGTGTACGGTCTGAACGAGCGATCCAGAATTGGATCATGCTTCACCTCTTTAAGACGCCTCACTCACCAAATCTTTGCCGCTGCGGAAAAAGTGGCGTGCTGATCCCCAGACACCTACAGGTCCCTCTTCTCCAGGAGATTCCAAAGAGCGGTTCTTTGGGGGGATCTGGAAGCCCAACTGACTGGCCTGTGGGGATCTGAGCTCTCATTCAGAAACTCAGTACGCACCTTCCTCCATGCTGGCTTTTCCCATGTGCAGCCCTCGGCACCAGCACATTGCTATTGCACCTCGGAGCACACTCCCAGCTACCCAGGTACAGGAACTGGTTTCAGAACTTAAAATAGCATTGGCCCTCACACTGCTTGAACAGAATTTTCTTCCGAATGAAGGCAATCCTCCTGAAATGATTATGAGTAGGGGTTCTGCTTTCTGAGTCAATGATTTTTAAAAATCAGGCCCACTTTTAAAATGAAAACCATGTGAAATGGGATGGAAAAAAGAAAAAAATATCAAAAAATAAAAAATAAAATATTAGGGTAGAATTTTGTTTTCATTTATAAATAAATGAATGAGCACTATATCCACAAAAAGAAGAAAACTGATTCACAAGGTTACACATCCCTATTAACAGATCACGTAGTCTCCCAAATTAACCTTGATGAAGTGTCACAATGTTGATTAAGCATCAGCATTTAGGAGCAAACTCCATCTTTTTGAAAACAATAAATACAAATCTAATTGTATGACAGACTGAACAGTATTTATCAGTTACATATCTGTCAAAAAGTACATTACTAATCACTAACATTACTAATAACCACTATCATTATCATACAGTATTTCATCATTTACATGTGCATTTTCTGACATTTTACTGGGTGTTACAGTGCCTGACAGATTCTTCTGTAGGAAAACATATTGGGAGATATCTTTTTCCATTCCTTTATTAATTTTCTTCTTTAAATTGTCAGGTGTAACTGCAGACTGACCACACCATCTTAATTAAATAGTGGAACAATATGTATTAAATGCATTCCCTAAATAAACTGAAATTTAAGCACAAATCTTAAAGACACTATACTCTATAACTGAAAAAATCTTACTTGGCTAATAATTATCTCTATTTGTCTAATAGGTTATTCAGTTTACCCTCAACATTACCATTTTCTTCTCAGGTGTTTGAAGAAGACAGCTGTCCACATTTTCTGCTGATTCTGGGAATATTCAGGTCTCCTGGTGTGCATACAGTGAGGGAAAAAAGTATTTGATCCCCTGCTGATTTTGTACGTTTGACAACTGACATAGAAATTATCAGTCTATAATTTTAATGGTAGGTGTATTTTAACAGTGAGAGACAGAATAACAACAAAAAAATCCAGAAAAACGCATTTCAAAAAAGTTAAAAATTGATTTGCATGTTAATGAGGGAAATAAGTATTTGACCCCTTCGACTTAGTACTTGGTGGCAAAACCCTTGTTGGCAATCACAGAGGTCAGACGTTTCTTGTAGTTGGCCACCAGGTTTGCACACATCTCAGGAGGGATTTTGTCCCTCTCCTCTTTGCAGATCCTCTCCAAGTCATTAAGGTTTCGAGGCTGACGTTTGGCAACTTGAACCTTCAGCTCCCTCCACAGATTTTCTATGGGATTAAGGTCTGGAGACTGGCTAGGCTACTCCAGGACCTTAATGTGCTTCTTCTTGAGCCACTCCTTTGTTGCCTTGGCTGTGTGTTTTGGGTCATTGTCATGCCGGAATACCCATCCACGACCCATTTTCAATGCCCTGGCTGAGGGAAGGAGGTTCTCGCCCAAGATTTGACAGTACATGGCCCCGTCCATCGTCCCTTTTTTTTTGTTTCCACCTCCATGTTTGATGGTGGGGATGGTGTTCTTGGGGTCATAGGCAGCATTCCTCCTCCTCCAAACACGGCGAGTTGAGTTGATGCCAAAGAGCTCGATTTTGGTCTCATCTGACCACAACACTTTCACCCAGTTCTCCTCTGAATCATTCAGATGTTCATTGGCAAACTTCAGATGGGCATGTACATGTGCTTTCTTGAGCAGGGGGACCTTGCGGGCGCTGCAGGATTTCAGTCCTTCACGGCGTAGTGTGTTACCAATTGTTTTCTTGGTGACTATGGTCCCAGCTGCCTTGAGATCATTAACAAGATCCTCCTGTGTAGTTCTGGGCTGATTCCTCACCATTCTCATGATCATTGAAACTCCACGAGGTGAGATCTTGCATGGAGCCCCAGAATAGGGAGACTGACAGTTATTTTGTGTTTCTTCCATTTGCGAATAACCTTCTCACCAAGCTGCTTGGCGATGGTCTTGTAGCCCATTCCAGCCTTGTGTAGGTCTACAATCTTGTCCAAGGATGTCAGGGACAGCTCTTTGGTCTTGGCCATGGTGGAGAGTTTGGAATCTGATTGATTGATTGCTTCTGTGGACAGATGTCTTTTATACAGGTACGAGCTGAGATTAGGAGCACTCCCTTTAAGAGAGTGCTCCTAATCTCAGCTCGTTACCTGTATAAAAGACACCTGGCAGCCAGAAATCTTGCTGATTGATAGGGGATCAAATACTTATTTCACTCATTAACATGCAAATCAATTTATAACTTTTTTGAAATGCGTTTTTCTGGATTTTTTTGTTGTTACTCTGTCTCTCACTGTTAAAATTCACCTACCATTAAAATTATAGACTGATCATTTCTTTGTCAGTGGGCAAACGTACAAAATCAGCAGGGGATCAAATACTTTTTTCCCCCACTGTATATGTATTCACAAACAGCTTTCTAAGATTCAGGGAGTTTTCAGATTCAACACGGATCCCAAAAATAGTGTTCAGTGGTTAGAAATAGGGTTAAATTGGCAAAACCTGAAAATCAGAATCCCTAATATGATTATGAGTGTTTACGATACAGGAATCTTCTGATGATATTCCTTACATTTCCAACAGTATATCTACAGTACATCACAAATATAATACATTCAAATATATAGAATATAAATCACAGTCTGTGCAAAAATGCTCTCAGAATAAAAGGCTTACATTACATAGCTGATTGTTGAACATAAAGCAAAAGGTTATAACAACCTTATATTCATACAGTTGTTACTGAAAACTATCATTTTGAGAATATTCTTTTCTTAATTATTGTCATATGCCATTGTCATATTATTGTCAATATTGCTGAACCTTTTTTGTAATCTGGACTTTCTTTAACAAAAGTTATAACACAAATAACAGCCATGAATGGTCACATTTGTAACAATGTAATAACATTGTATTGTATTATTTTTGCATTCTGTGAATACACTAAAGAAAGATAAATGCTTAATCTCATCGGATAAAAATATAAAACAGCAAATGCCCTAATCTGATTAATATATGGCTGAAGAGCATGTAGAATTAACTAAACATTTAGTTATGCGTGCACGCCATATATTTACAATTCTGGTCAGAAATTCTGCTGAAACTCATTATTGTATTGCCAGCTGAGGCCCCCACAACCCTGTTTGCTGGAGGCCCCAGCTTATCCCATACTCTTCTTAGAGGCTGACTTCCTGTGTTTTATTTTGTTCTTTGTTTTTTGTTTGTTTGTTTTTTGCCGGGAGAGTAGGATTTCATCTTTCCAAGCGTCTGAAATTCATTGCGCCACACTGCTGTGGGCTTTGGCTTTGGAAGGAGCAGGGGGTTTGTGTTGTGAGTTGGAGACCAAGCACTTGTGATGCTTTCAGGCCTTTCAGAAGAGCAGCAGCAAAATGACAACAGAAATTGCAACATTTGCTGTCACAAAATGCCTATCTGTAGAGAGATAGCCTATATTGTTATGACTAGGAACAGTCTGGAGTTGTGGTTATGGCTCTGGGTTCAAATCCCATGTTAGACCCTGATGTTATAGCCTTGAGCAAGCTGAATCTTTCAGCTCAAACAAATAAATCAATACGTTCTTTGCAAAATATCCCACTGCAAATTTCTATCCCTTCACAGTGTCCATTAGTTCCTCAATGTCAAACAAGTGTGTTCATTTTCTGTCAAAACTGTTTATTTGATGTTCTCTTCTTCTTATATTTACTTCTGATAAGTATTCCTGTGCATATCACACTCCAATATATAACAGACTCATGCACAACAAACCCATTATAGTCGCTACAGTACAACCTCATAAATGCTTTCCCTTCCAGCTTTGAAAATCCCTTTCCTAATTTCAGATGTCTAAGTTGTGGAGAAAATGAGTTTTAAATAGCCTGCTGACGACTTGCCTTGTTGATATTGACATTTAGAGGCAGGCAGCTTTCGAAGTCTGTTGTGAATGCCATTTGGTTGTGTTTACAGAATTAGCCACAGTTTCTTCAGAAAAGTCTTTCAGGTGTAAGATTTAGAAATGGTCTTTTCAGCTCTCGGAAGTGAAATATCAGTCTGTGAAATCCATAATTAGGTGAAAATGAGTGAATGCCCTCTGCTGTTCTCAAAATGAATCTAATCAGCCAACAAACCAATGTGCATGTAGGTTAAAGGATAATTAGGTGTGGGCTACAATGAATTAAGGAATATCACGCCAAGCATCACATTGAATCCCACTCCTGAGTCATATGTGTTAAATAGCAGGGGCTATGGTGACATAAATAAAGCCATGATCTCTTAGTTGAATAAATACATTAAAACCGTTTAACACTTTATTTTAAGCGCAACTGATAGGGCAATGTATTTGTGACATGTTGGGCAATAAGCACGATATGCAAACTGAGTTATGTCTCCTTGAAATGTGCTAGTTAGTCACCGTAGTGCATGTCTTACAGAAATGTACTAAGGCCGGTTAAATGCAATGCTGATAAGACAGCTGAGTCCATCCCACCCAATTCCAGCATGACTCAGCCAATTGTCCACTGCCACTGGGATCTTCGAGCTACAGCTGGTCAGTGGCACACCCTGACTTTATGCTGGCAGCCTCCAGGCTAAAGAACACATCTTGCAGTACACTTGGAGGGTTATACTAAGCCAGCCACTCTGGTTCCCACTTGAACGTCTTATTTTGTAAAAATAGGACACAGTATCAACATCGAAGGCCACCACTGCTTTTCACCTCCCTTTATTGAATGAGCAGCATCTCTCCACTCCTCTCTGCAGTGCCCCAGCTGATGATGATTGAGGCAGCTGCAGCTCATTAAGGTAGCAGTTATAGATTGCACTGATATTCCCTTCTCTGCGAAGGGTATGGATGAGCTCAGCCCCAGGGACAGCGACTCACACACCTGGGCTTGAGCAAGATGCTTTGGCTGCTCATCAGACCCGTCTGAGAAGATTCCGGAAATGCTGGTGCAGACCCTGGGTGGGCCGTGAGTGCCAGTCGGGCAGCTGTCTGAATCCCAAGAGGGGCAAATGTCGTGGAAATCCTCTTTTGCTCTTTTCATTCTTCGAAAAGCAGGAAAGAAAAGAAAAGGTGCGCTTTCACTCTTTTGTGAGATTTGTCAGTGTTTCAGAATAAACAAATAAAACCCTTTTTAATTGTTTTCCCTGCAAGACATGCCTTAAAGACAACAACAACAATACATTATAAGCAAAATAAATGTATCTGTGAAAATAGTTTCTTGCCTGAGAGAAGCTATGATTTGGAATATTGGTAAGAGTCTCCCCTTTGGTTGGGAGGATATATTATTTACCACATAGGTAAAAGACTACAATGTCATAGGAATCAAAAAATAGAATGTAAGGATTCAAACGAAAAAAAAAGATATATATTATTATAATTCACAACTATAAATCATTGCAGGAGGATAAACAGAATGAACTTGAATAGTACTGCATGCATGTGAGATGACCTCCTTTGCTTTTAATGTCTCTGTTTAATAGTGAGTCGTATCCAGCGGTGTGTCACCCAGGCCTCCAGCACAGCGCTAGATTGATGACGGCAGTCTGCAGCACTCTAGAGCTTGTGTCTTCTGTGATGGTGCTGTGGCCCATTCGAGACCTCGCTGTATCCAGGCGCCCAAGAGTGCAGTGCCACTATCTGCTGACTGCAACCACTTCCATTGTGAAATTTATGCTAAATATGCATATCTTAATTGCATTATTCAAAATAATTAGCTAATATATTTATTTATTTATTTTCTCCCGCATAATGACAAGGTAAGCAAATATTGCCGCAGCACTGTGGGCCTTGCCCGAGTAGGTTGCAAAAATTAATAGACTCCCCATTTCCTAATTATCTGTTTCTCACGTTGGAACCCAAATAAGAAATTGCTTTTGCCTTCTCTTGGGTTTAGTGCAATTTAGCTATATTCTCTGAAAGGGGGTGGGGAGGGTGAGGGGGGTAAGGATTTGGGTTTGTGTGGGTGGTGGTGTAAGAAATAAATAATTCACCAGTTATGTGTATATATATATATATATATATTCTTTTTTATTTATTTATTTATTTATTTTTTTCAGTGTGGGCTCAATCGCTGCTTAAATCCCATGTGACTTTATAATTCAGACATTGTGCTGGTTTCTACATATCCAGAAATAGATTCCTAAACTACTTTATAGGTGTACAGCTTCAATCTCAAACACTGTTCTTCAAACCTGTTGTTTATATCTCCATAGAAACTGATGATGAGAAACCAGTTACTGTAAACCACCAGTTAGTAAGCTGTCAGCTTTCCCCTCCCAGTAACTGAAATTAAAATATTAAACATATAAGAAGAATATTATGTAAAAAGGAAGCTTTCTTAGGCTATTGATATATGAATTTTGGATGATACAGGGCCTGTATGTATCTGCCTTTCCCTCTGTGTCTTGATAAGTTTGTAGCAGACAGAGACACTTAGTTCTCAAAACATTTGATTTATCTTGTCTTGACACTTTCAAGGGATGAGGTAAACATGGTTAAATTGATAACAAACCTCTCTGTTGTTTTTGAGAGTTGTCCACAAGGTCACCGAAGTGGTGAGGTGGAATTGTACCAAAAGGGTATGACACATCTACTCTGTAGCTATATTGTTGATTATTCGGAAGCCAATATAGTCTGTTAGACTCACAAATTAACCAGCATTTAATTAATATTAATTAATCTGCCAATTATTCCCATATATGGCCTTTTTCTTTGTTCGGTTTCGAGGTCAGGGGATCTGCTGCATCTCTGTGACCGTTTTTTCTATATTACTGTATTAACATGATCTAATTTACATCTTAGTGATTTACTGAGGCGTGTGGATTCTTTACAAATTGTATTGGAAAAACGTGAAAATCCTCTTGATAGAAATTGATCTAGGCACAAGATGGAACTATCTTTTATCTTATTCACTATTTATTATATGTATCTACTATATTTGTAGAGCGAAATACCTCCTGCCTACACTTGTTTAAAGTCTATCAAGCGCAACTAAATGGCAAGAGATTCAGGTGCATTCCACAATTAAAAATAGAGCCATTTGCAAACACATATATAAGTAAAGGCAACTCAGCGAGGGTATAATATTGCCTCATTCATCTCTTAACTTTTGCAGCACTTTACAAGATGCATGGTGCAGAAACGAACAGCAATCATAGGACATTGAGCTGGGAGCCTGGCTACAGTATAAAAGTGCAAAATATATTACCTGCAATTACATCAATTAATCTTACATAGATAATGAATATTTTCTTTACTTGTGGAAAGTACTGAACACTTATCTTACTCTTTAAGATGAAATGGCCCTTCCAATATAATGCATTATTAAACTTGCTTCTGTTTTGCATTTTGCCTAGAATCCTTTTTCCAGTAAATAATAATCACTGTAATTAATAGACTAGCTTCTTTATCTCCCTAAATCTGGTAACAGTAATTTATCAGAGGGATGCTAATGAATACTTAGAAGGTAGCCATTCCTCCTTTATTACTGAATTGCAAGCATACTAAGCAAGGTAATGTTCTAACCTTTTCTTCTCTTCTGTAATTAAGTCTGTGCTTAATATGTGATATATGATTGTTTCCCACTATGAGGTCAGTCCCTGAAAGAAGATTCCCTTTTGTGGCCAAGTACTCTACCAGAAAGTCCTATAGTTTTTCCTGTCGTGATTTAGGACTAGGTTCCAATAGAGCTACCATGTTGACATAACATGCCGTGTGCAACTGTAACCTAATCAATCAGTGTGTGTTAAGCACAAAAAGCAAAACAAGTTTTTGTACTTCAAAATTAATGTCATAGTACCTTTTTAAATTATGAAACCCTCTTCATTTAAATCTGATACTAAATACTCCTGTTTAATTGTTACTTGAATGTCATTTTATTTGATACTTTTTTAGGTAATTAAGTTGTTACAAAGCCGTTTTCTGAGAACACAACTACACAACTATGCATCTTCACAACAAAGTGCACCAGTCTGATGTATTTGTAAAAAGAAAAAAAATCAAGGGGTTGATTTGATTTGACTTATTAATTTGATTAGGAGCTTTGATTTTCTCCCTTTCTTATAACCAATCCATTTGTCAAACACTTGAATAGCAGGATCCCCCTGAGTCCTTTTTAGCTAGTGACAAGTATTCCTACTCAACCCTTAATGTGAAGACTGAAAGTAACACAGCTTAAGAGAAAGAAGTGCAATACAAAAAAAAACATTTAACAGCTGTTACATAAAATATATTGTGTAGGTAGAAGGAATCAAAGAAAAAAAACTAAATCAAAAATGTAATATAGACCAAAAGACTAGTTGTCAGCCATCTTTTTTTCACTTGAACATTAAACTTAACATTATCTAACAAAATTAAAATAAGCGGAACCTAAATACAGTACTTTTTAACATTTTTGTAACTGTGATGCAGTCCCAGATGATCTATATTGGTTCAGGTAATCCTACCAGTATTAACTCTGTCACTGCCACTGATTTCACTGAATATAGCTGGGATATGTACCAAGAGTAATTATCAAACTAATTTAAATGGTGCAGTCAGTGAACTTGAGACGAATGCTCACAGGAGCATTTCAGCATATATTAATTGTGTAAAGCTAAGTCATGTGATGACCCTGTGCCGGTAATGGGTGAAAGAAGAATCATTCCATTGCCACTAATTCTCAGAGAATTCACTTTATTTTGAAATGCCCAAACTAACAAATATACAGCCCTGAAAAGAAAATCCATTCTCTTACATCCGGTATTAGAGTACTAGCATGATCATGAAGCTGTACCGTGGAAAGCCACTCTGTTATTATACTCCATATAATTCAAATTATATGGAGGCTTGAGATTCGACACCAATCTTATCTTTTACAGTTGTGAAGAATGAAACTTTGACACATCCCATTACATAGCTTCAAAACATAAAAGATAACTGCTGTTCAGTGTCTGCTCTGCAATGCCTATTACAATACAATCAATCAGACCAAAAGAGGATATCGCATGAGGTAAGGTAATTTTAAAGAACAGACATTAAATGTGGACGATTGCATAAGTTACATAATTTAAATGGCAGGAGTGATGTTCATGTGACTGACAGAGCTGAACTGTTAGTGTTATTATTGAGATCATTTCACCAATTTCTGAGGAGAAAATAAACAAACAAACATAAAACAAACAGTCAATTAATACAAACAAAGTATACATATGAATATGAAAGCCTTATCTATTTGTGCATTTTACATAAAAGTAGACAGACCTACACAGGGGAGCTTTTATTCTTAATTAGGACGTGAACTGATAAGGTTTTAATACCAGGGCGAGTCACACATGACTGCAGGAACACTCACCTAATTCAATTTAGTTTCACTGATTTTGTTAAGTATTCACTCATAGATGTTATTTCACACAGGGTTTTTGCACTGGTTAATTGAGTTAGTATTGTTTGGTTGAGTCCATATTATTATTATCTTAGATTTTTGGGAGGGGGGTCATTTTATGTTAATATATTTTCTCTGTTTCAATGAGCTACATGCAGTTTGTATATAAGCCCCTGGACATTTAACCAAAAAATCATTATTTTTGTCAATAGGGTAATCAGGGGAATGTAAGGGCATATGGAGTAGGCCTCGGTTCTCCTGACTGAGGTGATGAGGGCACTGATGCTAAATTGACTGCAGGCCTACCCTTGTTAGCAACTTAATTTGAAACACAGGCTTCACAGAAACACATATGCAAGTTGTGGGCTCTCTTATGTATCCTTTAACAATTTTTTGTACTTCTGTCACTTTTTTGTTTTTGTTTGGTTTAAAGGTGCAAGCACTGTTGACACTAGGGATCTGTGTTTTGTGGATGATCGCCCCTAACAATGGACAGGCAATGCATTTTTATCTTCTAATGTTTTAATGAGCCTTCCTCTTCACCTCCAAAGATCACCAGATAGATCAGGTAAGGGAGATACCTCCAAATAATTCCCATTCAGAGACAACTCCAACTTGGTGAATGTTCAGCTCAGTCGCATGCTAGCTAAATGTAACAAAACGATTTATTAAAAGTAAATGAACATCCTGTGAAACTTGCACCACTATCATTTGTGTCCTGGAACATCGTCGGTAACGGAAGATCTTTTAAATACCGATCATTCTCTGCACAGGATGACATTTATACAATAGATAAGAGGTATAGGAATGTTTAGAAATGCTTCTCTGTGATTGGCTGGTTTCTCATATGGGATTATTATCAATTAGCAATTATTATGCAAGGCAACTCCACATTGAACAACTTGCATGCAGTGCATAAATGCATTACAACATCACAGAGAACTGTAAAACGTTCTTTCTGTTAGCCTGAGGCTTCTTGCATGGCACCATCAAGCAGTGGGTTTTGAATTTTCGGGTGGTTCCAAGTTCTGATTTGATACTAGCCCCGATGTTATTGCTGTGCTTTTGTTTCTGTGCGTCAAATAAATGCTGCTTTATTTATCTGCTAATCTGGTGGTCATACATATATTAAACTAAATGAATCAAGATGCAACTAAATTTAAATCGGCAAATCAGTGAGGATAATAATGTAAATCTGAATGACCTTTTGCAAATGTGAGAAAATGAATAAGGAAAAAAAGAAAGAATGAAAGTCAGATGAGTTTGATCTAGGCATCCTATCTCTCCTTTGTGTTTAAAAATACTGGAACATTTCAGCAACAGGCATGGTGCGGTTTACAGTACTTTAATGATGTATGTGTTTCTGTGTGAAACACCGTACTATAGAAACTTTAAAACCTTCTTTGATAGTAATGGCCATCGCCTTACTGAAATTGTTCTCGACATGGAGCATCGAGTTATAGCACATTTAACTAAATGATCATATAGTAATTTATACTAAAGTAAGAAAGGTTGTCTGAAAAAGTTGCCTTTTTATTGAAGTATGAATGTTATCTTTGGGTACTATCCTTAAAATACGGTAACAGTGTGAGGTCCAATATTTTCTTTTTCTTCATTTTTTTCAAGCTCAATTATGTTCTGGCCCAGTACAGAGAATACTGTCACTTTGTGTGTGTTTTCAGTACAGGTAAAAGCATGACATATATGCTATGAGGTACCATTTGTTTGTACCCTTAGTTGTCTGTGTCAGGCAGGTCCCAGAGGGTGTCAATATCCAGCTGCAGATTTCAGTGCATTTGACATCTGCCAAGCCTGTTTGGCCCAGCAGTGTGTGGAACAGCTGTACTGTGGGCCTAAGACACAGCACTATTTTTTTTTTTTTTATATCTTTCTCAGGTGGCGCATGCTTTCCCTGTCACAGAGCAGCACAGCTCCCAAGATCGAGACTCGAGAATTCCAAGTGGTATACACAACCAGGGTGGTGGGTATGAGAACAAATATAAACTCGGGTAAAAGAATACAACCTAAAATGGGTCTCTAATTATGACTAATTAGTTTGGAGGCTGTGATGGAGCACTCTGGTATTACACCTGATCTGCATCAACAAGTTATAAAGTACAGTGGGATCTAGAAAACTGGCGTCAAGGAGAAATCAGGCAACACAAAGCGACTCTCACTGAAGATTTCAAGTGTGTGTCTATGAAATGCATCTGCGTAGTTAGATTAAAATAAATTCATGTTTATATAAGGCTGTAGAGAGGCTCTATGGTCCAGTGCCTAATTTGGAGGGTTATACATTTAATTAAGGTTAGTGGATAAGTTTTCATGGATGAAAAGCTCACGTTGATATTTCTAAGTGAGATTTCCTTAAAGCACTAGAACAGCTGGAAGAGGACTGGAGACATCCATTCTGTGTGCACAGGCCACGAGTGGCAGGTGCATGTTAGGGGGCAAGGCCTGGAGGCTGACCGTTGGGCTGGCCAAACCACTACCGATTAATCATCCAGTAAAATGCTTTTGACAACTGAAAGAAAAAGCCACGGATTTATATTCTCTTGATCGCACTGCTAATTTTGCTTTTTGAAAACCTGTGCTGCAGCCCAAGACTTTGGGTTTGTGTGTGTGTGTGTGAGTGTGTGAGTGTGTGAGTGTGTTTTCTTGTTTTGTTGCCTTTCTGATCTTAACTTTTTCCTTCTTCCTTCTTATACATAATACTAGCTGATTGTAATCATCCAGCTCTAGGTGTCACAGTAAGAATAAAAAGTGACTCTTACACAGGGGAAGTGGAATAGTATCATGTAGATACAGTTAAAATGACCATTACAGTGAGGGAAAAAAGTATTTGATCCCCTGCTGATTTTGTACGTTTGCCCACTGACAAAGAAATGATTATAATATATAATCATATATATAATATATAATTTTAATGGTAGGTGTATTTTAACAGTGAGAGACAGAATAACAACAAAAAAATCCAGAAAAATGCATTTCAAAAAAGTTATAAATTGATTTGCATGTTAATAAGGGAAATCAGTAATTGATCCCCTATCAATCAGCAAGATTTCTGGCTCCCAGGTGTCTTTTATACAGGTAACGAGCTGAGATTAGGAGCACTCTCTTAAAGGGAGTGCTCCTAATCTCAGCTCGTTACCTGTATAAAAGACACCTGTCCACAGAAGCAATCGATCAGTCAGATTCCAAACTCTCCACCATGGCCAAGACCAAAGAGCTGTCCAAGGATGTCAGGGACAAGATTGTAGACCTACACAAGGCTGGAATGGGCTACAAGACCATCGCCAAGCAGCTTGGTGAGAAGGTGACAACAGTTGGTGCGATTATTCGCAAATGGAAGAAACACAAAATAACTGTCAGCTGGGACCATAGTCACCAAGAAAACAATTGGTAACACACTACGCCGTGAAGGACTGAAATCCTGCAGCGCCCGCAAGGTCCCCCTGCTCAAGAAAGCACATGTACAGACCCATCTGAAGTTTGCCAATGAACATCTGAATGATTCAGAGGAGAACTGGGTGAAAGTGTTGTGGTCAGATGAGACCAAAATCAAGCTCTTTGGCATCAACTCAACTCGCCGTGTTTGGAGGAGGAGGAATGACCCCAAGAACACCATCCCCACCGTCAAGCATGGAGGTGGAAACATTATGCTTTGGGGGTGTTTTTCTGCTAAGAGGACAGGACAACTGCACCGCATCAAAGGGACGATGGACGGGGCCATGTACTGTCAAATCTTGGGTGAGAACCTCCTTCCCTCAGCCAGTGCATTGAAAATGGGTCGTGGATGGGTATTCCAGCATGACAATGACCCAAAACACACAGCCAAGGCAACAAAGGAGTGGCTCAAGAAGAAGCACATTAAGGTCCTGGAGTGGCCTAGCCAGTCTCCAGACCTTAATCCCATAGAAAATCTGTGGAGGGAGCTGAAGGTTCGAGTTGCCAAACGTCAGCCTCGAAACCTTAATGACTTGGAGAGGATCTGCAAAGAGGAGAGGGACAAAATCCCTCCTGAGATGTGTGCAAACCTGGTGGCCAACTACAAGAAACGTCTGACCTCTGTGATTGCCAACAAGGGTTTTGCCACCAGGTACTAAGTCGAAGGGGTCAAATACTTATTTCCCTCATTAACATGCAAATCAATGTATAACTTTTTTGAAATGCGTTTTTCTGGATTTTTTGTTGTTATTCTGTCTCTCACTGTTAAAATACACCTACCATTAAAATGATAGACTGATCATTTCTTTGTCAGTGGGCAAACGTACAAAATCAGCAGGGGATCAAATACTTTTTTCCCTCACTGTACATAATTAGGATGCAGAATAAAAAGGTAGGGTAATTTTGTAGTTTGGGTGTATTAAGCGTATCGGTTTAATAAAAACAATGTTGTGTGTCTGAAAGGCAAAAAAAGAACAAGACCAAATAATTGCTACGCATTTCAAATCCACGATTTAAATTTATCAAAGCAACACGTTTTCTATATATAAGATGACTTTTGATGATGATGAGGTTTTCCAGTTATAACTCTAGGTTAGGTTCAATGGCAAATACCGGCATATGTGCTATTCCTAATGCATACAAATGATCTAAAGTAAGTGTCTAAAAGTGTTTTAACTATAAATATAAATCTGTGCAATAAATAATATAACTAATTTTCAAAAGTATATGTTGGTGATAATTCTGTTCTGTACCAGGCATCTGTCACATTTTAACATGAAAATTATGATGATTATTATTATTAAAAACAAAGAAAACAATTACATTTGAATTCCCATTAACCCCATGTCTGGGAACTCTGTTAGACAAAACTGTACACTACAAGATTCATAGGCAAGAGAAAACTAAATGTACCACTAACCATTTCTGCTGAAGGGAGGGGAGCATATACAAAGGTTTTACTTTGAAAGCCTCATCTCAGGTATGATTTCACTTTGTCAAATCATTTAAGACTGATGCACTGACCTTACAAGATAAAGGAGGTGAAAAACTGATTTAGACCTTCATCTCAGTCTTTCCAGTGACAGAGGTGCATGTAAGAAAAAAGCTATCATCAGTTCAGAGGCAGCTTTCCCAGTTAAAGTGCTGTATTCTGCCAGATTTTGTATTCTTAGATGGCTTGAGAGTGATTCAATTCATGTGTGATCACAGCCAAGCTTGACCTCTACCCTCTAGAAGGAACAAGGTCATAAGACTTCATTTTCTCTGAGGCCACCTTTGATTTTTGATTTGATCCTGTATTTCCTGCTGAGGAATGCCATTTTTCATGGCTCTATGAGAGCCTTCAGGGTAGTATCCTTTTGAATATGTGCAAGACTCTCTAGTGCTGTAAAATTAACACTAATAAGACATGATGGTTCTTCTAATCAAGAATGCTATTAGCAGTTAACAGTCAGTGTGGAGACGGCAAAACATTTGTCACCAGTTAAAGCTAAAGACCCACAGTGACACACACACACACACAAAGCCTCTGAGTAATTGAAACATGATTAAATTTTTCCCAATTCTTGCATTATTTTTGTTTTCATTTCCCACAGAACTTATTCCGTCTGGTGAATGTTTTCCCAGGGCTAGGTTTTCTTTTCATTATGAATTAAATTAACAATGCTGTCTGAAAACAGTTTGGGAACCTGCTTCAGTGCCGACGAGTGTGACGATTCATTGTGTCATGGTCAGGAACACTGCTTTACTCACTACCTTTTTGCACACCCCCAGGTCTGTCTCTGATTCAGCCTCTGTAGACAATGCCTGCAAACAGCAGCCCTCTGTGAGAGCGGCATGTTTGTAACAGCTGTGAATGTCCCCACAGCTGCTGTCACTCCCTAATTGCTCCTGTTTCAGCACCGTGCACCGGCTTAATCAACGCGGTACGTTTTTTATGTGGGGCTGCTCCAATCCCCTCTTCCCTAACAGAAAGATCCCGTCCCACCTCTTGTGACTTGAGCTCTGAAATGAAGGTCGTGACCCAAGACAGGCTGAGTTCTGCTACAGTCTTGATCCGAAACAACCTATCCAGCTGAAGTTTTGCTCATACAATACCACGGTGCAACCACCTTTTTCTCTATTTGCATCTTGGCCAAAGTAAGACAATTCACTCATTAGCCAATATGATTTACACTTCCCCCAGTTGCTGTTTTCTGAGAGAGAGAGAAAAAATATGAACTGCCTTCTCCGTTACTCAGAGTTGTTGAGCTTTGCCAGTGAGGGACTAAGATCAAATGTTTTGTTTCAGCATGTTGTTCTCCAATGAGAAATAAAACTGATAACTGAAAAAATCCCAGCAAATTATAATTCCTTGTTCATAATGTAGTCAGACTTCCAGTTTAGAACTAAATCTTCAATAAATCTGGTTCATCACACCTTATGGCTTTTAAACAATTTCACTTTTCATCATTCTTCTTACATTCCCGAATTCATTCAATTCATCATAATTTGTTTCATCCCCTCTTTGCATTCTAAGCATTCATTTTCAGCAGCTAACCCATCTTTCACAGGGAGATAATCAGGATTTACATTTTAAGTTCCTGCAAGTCTATGCATTGTGTATGTCAAAAAAGGTCAAAGGTCCTGTCATAGAAGATGTAACATGTAGGGCAAGATTTTCAATCCTATTCCTTCAGACCACAGTGACTTCTGGTTTTCATTCCAGCTGAGCTTTCAAATTCTTAATTGGAGGCTTAATTGAACAAATCATTTGTTTAATTAGGCCATTTTGATTGTTTTCCGCTCTTAAAAAGTTGCAGGTTTCAAGTTACTTATGAATGTTCACATGTTCAACAGATCCAGAGCTGAAAACAATTAAAAGCACTAATGAGCACATTATTGAAACAGTTCAGTGTTCAATTAGATTGGGGAGGGAAGAGCTAGAATGAAAACCAGAAAGACCAGGATGAGGAAAAGGATATAGGAAAAAATCATGGAAAGTCATTAGTGGGTTTCCCTGTGAAAAGAAACAACGTTTTTAACTATTATCATGCTGTAGCAAATATGTTATAACACATTTTTTTTTTACACTGAAAGTTTGGATACTCAAATCTATTAAAGAAGATGAAATGACAGTGAGAAGAACTTTTCCAAATGCGTACAGAAATACCGGTAAAAATAAAATAAAATAAAATATATATATATATATATATATATATGTAGCGTAAGGTACACTTTATAAATTTAAAAAAATAAGTGAATTTATAGTATCACCTTATCACGAATCCTGGAATCTTGTAGAACTCAATTTCTGTAATAATTGGACGCAGACACCAATTCCAAAGATATAAATTGTCAAATTTATTCAAAACAAAGACTAAATGTAGCACTACACTAATTATACAAAAGGGAAAAACTAATTAAAATTCAACTCTAGATCAACAAATCAAAGACAAATCACTTCCGTGACCAAATCAAAGACCATGGGATCGCATATGATAACACAAATCGTTAAACAAAAAAGGTTATAAACACATTGACTACAATACCGGTTAGTAAGACGAAGGTGAGTCTCTCGTTAGTATTATTAGTCAGACATTAAATAACTACGCAGGTTAGTATTTATGTCAGGTAACTTCTCGTTATATATATATCAGTCTCATTTACGTTTAGGTGCCGAGAAAGATACTATCATTACTTGTTACCACAATTTCCCTTAACTGATTATTATTCAATGATTAAGGATAGGCAGGGCCACCAATAATCTAATGTCTATTAACTTGTGTCAATTTCAGACTAAACAGTTAAACAGGAATGAGAAGATATTTCTCGGCGTTGACAGATTTTATTTCTAAAATTATCAAAAAAACAGTTTAATGCAACACACATTTATATTTAAGAAAACTAAATGATATTACACATTCTAGAGTTATGAATCACAGATTAACATTTCTAATTGATTTCTCAAATGTCATGAATCACAAACTCCAAACTGTTAAACTTATCTGAACTTCGTCGCAGAGAGGCCTCTCTGTCTTCGGGCTCAGATAACAGCACACGGCACGAGGTCTGTGTGGTTTGGAACAAAGGCAGTCCAGTTCGGCTTTGTCCAAGAACTTCCACTCAGTCGATGCACCTGGAAGTTGGGGTCTCGCGAAAGTAGAGTCGTTTCCAACCAGATTTTCCACTGGTTTGAAGGCTCCAAGGTTGTGCACAAAATCTTCTTTGTAAGCAGGGGTTCCACCGTAGTTACTTGAAGACGAAGTCTTTGAGGAAAGCAGGGCCCTGTTTGTTCCAAGGGTCAAGTTTCTTAAGACTCAAATAGCTATTTAAATGACTGACACTTTCGTATACAGTCGACTAAAAACTCCACTGATCAGGTGGGCACAGGCGGGCAGCGCAGTCTGTAAAGTTCTTTATTTAATAAAGTCCTTTAAAAGAATTCTTCGTACGGCTCAATCTCCTTCTCCCAGTTTAACTCTTCTGTTGCCGGCAAAGACTTGGTTGGTTTCTGGTTCCGGTTCTGGCAACAGAGCTACAGGTTGAGCTGTGGCAGCGAGTTACTGGTTCAGGTGAGAGAGAAAGAGAGAAAGACTGTCCGCTGTTCCTTATAGTCTGTCTGATCAATAGGTGATTGGTTCCTGAGTTCTTGAGATTGGATTTCGGTTTCAGCCCCCAGTGTCCTATTGGAGGGGGGCTTGATTTATGACTAATGTCAATCCATGCCATCTTTTGGAAATGCCGGTTGGCCCATATTGATAGGATAGCATCTTGCAGTTGATGGAGATTTGTGGGATGCACATCCAGGGCACGAAGCTCCCGTTCCACCACATCCCAAAGATGGGTTGAGATCTGGTGACTGTGGGGGCCAGTTTAGTACAGTGAACTCATTGTCATGTTCAAGAAACCAATTTGAAATGATTCGACCTTTGTGACATGGTGCATTATCCTGCTGGAAGTAGCCATCAGAGGATGGGTACATGGTGGTCATAAAGGGATGGACATGGTCAGAAACAATGCTCAGGTAGGCCGTGGCATTTAAACGATGCCCAATTGGCACTAAGGGGCCTAAAGTGTGCCAAGAAAACATCCCCCACACCATTACACCACCACCACCAGCCTGCACAGTGGTAACAAGGCATGATGGATCCATGTTCTCATTCTGTTTATGCCAAATTCTGACTCTACCATCTGAATGTCTCAACAGAAATCGAGACTCATCAGACCAGGCAACATTTTTCCAGTCTTCAACTGTCCAATTTTGGTGAGCTTGTGCAAATTGTAGCCTCTTTTTCCTATTTGTAGTGGAGATGAGTGGTACCCGGTGGGGTCTTCTGCTGTTGTAGCCCATCTGCCTCAAGGTTGAACGTGTTGTGGCTTCACAAATGCTTTGCTGCATACCTCGGTTGTAACGAGTGGTTATTTCAGTCAAAGTTGCTCTTCTATCAGCTTGAATCAGTCGGCCCATTCTCCTCTGACCTCTAGCATCAACAAGGCATTTTCGCCCACAGGACTGCCGCATACTGGATGTTTTTCCCTTTTCACACCATTCTTTGTAAACCCTAGAAATGGTTGTGCGTGAAAATCCCAGTAACTGAGCAGATTGTGAAATACTCAGAGCGGCCCGTCTGGCACCAACAACCATGCCACGCTCAAAATTGCTTAAATCACCTTTCTTTCCCATTCAGACATTCAGTTTGGAGTTCAGGAGATTGTCTTGACCAGGACCACACCACTAAATGCATTGAAGCAACTGCCATGTGATTGGTTGGTTAGATAATTGCATTAATGAGAAATTGAACAGGTGTTCCTAATAATCCTTTAGGTGAGTGTATATATATATATATATATATATATATATATATATGTAGATAGATAGGTTTTTATCAATCACAGTGTTTCATTAGCCATGTGCTTGGTGGTAATGTAAAGATTTGGAAAATGGCAGGAAAAAATGGATATGGAAAATCTGCACAAATGTTTTTAACTGCATATATTTTAATTTTGTTAATACTTGGTATAATAGTCTTTTTTTCTTAGCTTGCACGCACATGAAAATATTCATTGGGCTCTACAGGATTTAGTTATTCATTTCACTAACTCATCCAACATGAAACTAATTATAAAATAAAACCACAGTTAGACATTTCCTGGAATAGTGTTTGGGGTCACTGACTAATATGAAATTCTGCCCAATCACCATCTTCCCAGATGGAATAGCCTGATTAACTAAAATACTTTGTTTCCTATAATGATTTATGATTCCTTCTATTTTGGGGAGATGACCAAAAAAGTCCCAATAATTTTACCATTTTTGGTTACGTGCATCTTTTCCCTTGCTTATTTAAATTAGCTGGCATATTGAAGTCATTAATTAAGTTCTACAATCATTTGTAGTTTCCAGTTACAATGATTCAATTTTTTGTGCACAACAACATATCAAAACTTACAAGAATTTTGAAGATCACTCCATGTCTTGCGTATCTATACCTTAGAACTGAACATATATTAAATAGAGCAGTTATGCTAATTATTACATAACTGGTGGCATTCCATCGAGTCTTAAGCCCTCCAAGAAGGGGGATTGGGATTGTGTGCGATAGGTAAAATTAAAGAATGCAGTGTCATAATGCATAACATTATATATGTATACAGTGAGACACCTATCGCAGGCTGAGTCTTTCGTTTTCAGAAACCTTGCCAGTAATAAATCCTTGTACTTTGATGCTGCAGAAGATTAACTAGAGATTTCCATGTAATATTACTTGCTACAGAACACCTGGTTGAAAACCAATGATTTGTTTAGGGCTAATAAATACAGGGGGCCTGTTATTGAAAAAGAAGCACACAGCCAAGACAAACTACAATCTGGCAAGGTGCAGTTTTGGATCCAGCCCATCAGTGCCACTAACCTAAAGAACATTAATATTTGAATAAAATGGCTGAAACTTGTCTTGTCTATGTATGTAATGACTAATTGATTTTCTTATGATTCAAACAAAGCAAACTTCAAGACGCTTTACCAGAACATTATGAAAGAATGTGGCCATCATCAACATGAATTGTAAAATGTTAGATATCTTTTCTCTTGCCCACTGACCAGGGACAAAATAAGTCAGAATAAAAGGAAAGCAACCTCTTAGGTTTATGAAAGACAGATGGGCCAAAACATTAAAATGTGTCTAAGTACCATGCTTGCACCATGGGTTATATTTCAGAGCATGTTTATCTGTGTCATACTATTTTTGGTGTTCACACTTTAGTGTAATCCTACGTGGCAATCATTAAAATAAATGACAGTACTAGTAATCAAATTATGGGTTTTAATACGAGTAATTGCAATGGATTACAGTTACTGATGTTCCTTAATCTGACCATGTGTGTAAAATTGTGTATCAAATGCAAATTAGTCTTGCAGAACAGCGCCTATCGCAGTAAATCAAATACAGCGCAGAAATCTTATTAATTAATGAATTTATTTATTTAAACAGGGAGGGGGGGGGGTAAGTTAGACATTCACAACTAATGGGAATTTACACACAGCTATTCCCTATTGACCCAGTACTGACAAAGTGGTTGCTTTACAGTGGGTATTTATTTTTATTAAAATTGTTAATATTTTATTCCTAAATGTTTACATGATTTAGAAGCTGCTTTGACCAAGTGTGTGCCGCAGGGAAGACTGTGCTATATTTTTTCATATCTTGTGGGAACCTTTCTGGATACGGCAGTTTTAAGGGGTTAATTCCTATACCTAAACATTGTTCCATGAAGACATCCAGAGGGATTTATAATTCTCATGTTCTTTAATAAATTACAACAACATCTCACCCCTGCATGAATAGATCAACGCCTTGTATTTGATTTAGTATTACAAGATATATTATTGCTTACATAGATACTGCAAAATATTTAGGCCTGCTTTTTGGCTCGATATCTTGGAAGCCGTTTGTACTACAGGACAACGGTAACTAGACTGCTTTCAGCCGGTCAATGGGATTGTATATTTATCATTAACACTTATTTAGACATGGTTAAATTGTCCAAAACAACATCATATATCATGACCCTCTGTGTTTTTCTTACCTCAAGAACCAATGCTTCTGCTCATAAATTCCCTGAGCAGTTTACTCTGTAAGGAAAAGGCTTCATAAGGACACAAGGAAACTTATGAACAAGAAGAGGTCATGTGTCTGGTCAAGCTTGTTTGGTTGGAAGCAATTTATTAATTCAAGACCCTCATCCAGACAGCTGCTGAAATATCACAGTGATTCAGCAGCTAACCCAATACATATGTGCATCTTGTTGCTGACACCCACGACTCTCTTGGTAGGAAGGGGTTTGCATAGTCTGTCTTGCATCTACTTCCACTTCATTTTCTGATAAATGAAATACTATCTTTTTCACTGGGAAAAAAATACAGAATTAGTTCCATCAGTCTGAGGATTGGTTACTCGCTGTAATTTGTTGTTGTTGACAAAGCTCAGAGAGTTGGTTGGCCTACATAAAGTGCTAACAATCTACTTTGTGAAAAAGTAATCATACTGATTTTCTCTAATTAATCAAATAACTCGCCGTTGATGAGCTTCACCCAGCTTTTCATTAATAGAAATGGATGCAAGGCTGATTCGATTAGAAGGATTAATGCAGATACTGTGTTCAAGGTCTTCTTTTTTTGTGCTGCCTTGTCTACGATTCTGACCTTGCATTTCTGCCAATCAGGTGATATAATAAATGACGAGTTGTACCTTGAATTACGTTGAAAATAAACTTAGACTTGATTGATTTTGTATGAGTCCGTGCAATCCAAAAATATTGTGTCCAAAAGGATTCTGTGCACCTTTCACTGCATTCTTTGTATAACACAGATTTGGCCTAGTCATTTAAAGTTAAACTAAGTTCAGAGGTGAAAAGGAGAACAGCTTTGTTAAATAATAATTTAAGTGGAAAACCAAAGTTATGCTCTTTTTCATCCAAAGGACTCTCTTCTAAATATATCTGGCTAAGTCTTAAAATTTTTTACTCAATAAACAGTAATATGAAAAATAAAACCCTTTTTTAGTTCATTTTAAACATAAAAAGGGGGGTGTACTTCACCCTTCATCCTGACCATGTACCCTCTCCCTCATCTAGAGTTATCTGTTATTGGAACAGAATTGGGTGACATTGTATTTATGCATCTCCATTGCAAATGACTTGCTATGCTTTATACATATTTGCCATTTTGTTTATGTCATTGTCCATCTGCACCTCATGGCATGCAGATATTTATGGATTAAATATTGCATATCTTTCCCTAAGCATACCTAGTAAAGACTACTCAAAATAGTGCTTTCTCTTGAGTTTTAGTGAAGTGGATACCATGAAATTAAATGATTTGATAACTGCCTTTTCAATTCTTTTTTAATAATAAGAGAAGAGTAAACTTGAAAGCCAGAGGTCAGTGTTCAGGCTGCACTGATTATTTGACCTTTCCTGTAAATAAACACACAGGGGAATTAAAATCTGAGTTTAAATCATTACGAACCCACAACCTTTGTGGAATGCTAATTTAAATATCTAACACTACTTATTATTTTATTTTTTTTCCCCATTGGTTGTCATTGATTAAAACTTTTTTTCCTGCAATAGGGCAGAGACAGAAATAAATAAAGTGATTGTCCATTTTTCAGCCTTCAGCAACTTGTCATCATGTTTCAGTGATGTAAGACTCTTCTGACATCTGCTATTTTTTAATGCCCATTGATGCCATCTTACACAGCCTCACATGCCTAAAATAGACATCCACAAGCCAGTCATTCACAGCTTACAGCATCTTCTTCTTCTTCTTCTTCTTCTTCTTCTTCTTCTTCTTCATTCCTACTAATATTCCAGCTGCAAAACTGAATTAATTCAGCTGCTGTCAAGCTGCTGGTCTTTCTAATATACAAATGTTAGGTTCTCTGCAAGTGGTTTCAAAGCTGTATAGCTCTGGTGTCAAATAGAAAGAACCACACAAATCAATGTATTTAAATATATATGTGTGTGTGTGTGTTTAACAATTTGTTTGTATAGTTTTGCTATGTGTTCAACCCAACTTGGCATATGGTGACAACAATGGAATTTGTAATACTATGCCAGTGTTTTTGCAAAAATGGAAGTATGCCAGTTGTATACAGTATTGGAGAAATGGGAACATATACAGTAGTTACAAACCAAAGGAGGCCAGTTAGCCCCCCTAGATTGTTTGGTTGGTAGTATTGTATCTACCCATTAAATTTCTCAAGGTCTTTGTGAGGAATTAGCATTCTCTACATAGTGTAGTACTGTGGACCACACCATCACAGCTGTCTATCTCCTTCCAACATACAGTTACAAATCTACCTAATTTGTATTTGATTCCTTGAGTCCTGGTTTCTATGTGTAGAAATAAAAGTGGTTGTGGTTGACATTGTCTATCACTTTGTTGAGTCGAAAGAAGTGGTTTGAGTGCTTTTCAGAACTGACCTTAATCAAAGCTGCCTCTAGCTGTCTTTGTTCTAAGATACAAAGATTCAATCACGTGAAATCAAGCTGATGCAAGATGGCTGTGTGTGGAATCAAATTCCTCTAGTCAACCATTGGTTCTTACTTCGTTAATGTATCTGTACAGTAATACATAAATGTGCTTTTTATGTAAAGTGTTGCATATTGCAAACATTGGTAATTGTACACTTAAACATATGCAGGGGGCACTATTTCATTATTTAAAATATTACAAGAGAGGACTGCATCTGCTAACAAAAATACAGTGCTGTCTTTTCTTATCTTTGGTTAATAGATTTTCTGTGTTACTGTGCATTTTAATTTCCGATTTGCATTCTGGACAGAAGGAACAGAATGATGCGTGTAAATGAAATACTCCAGGTACTACATGTGCTATCATGCCCTGAATATAAGTACCTTGAATATGGTGAGGAGGACATAGTGACCTTATTGGAAAAGTCTATTTTGCTGATGGTTATTTGCCTCATCATGAGACAGTGCAATCTGCTGAGAGCATATAGTATTGCCAAACTGAAAGGCCAACCTCCTAGTTTAAAAATATATGGGCATGCCCTTGCAGATTACATTAATTCAATCAAAGAAGTGAGTGGGAAGATGTTTAATGTATCATTACAGACAGGTGAAATTGGAACTGGATGAGCAAGATGGGAAATAGACAGTTAAACAAAACCTTTAGCCAACACAAAGAGAGAAAAACGCTAGCTGTTTTCAACCTTAGCACATGTAGGCCTTCCGCTAAAAATAAAAGAGATCATGCGATAATTTATCTCATGATCTTGGTGTTTCATAACTGTTATCTTGTGATCATGCGATAATTGGTGTCAGGATTTCCTGCAAATGAAAGTAATTACTTTTGGATTTCCTAACTCCGCAGAAATCTAAAAATCCTGAGATAAATTATCTTATGATTGCAAGATAACAGTTTAGAAATCCAAAGATCCCGAGATAAATTATTTTTCCTTCGGGTGGTCTAAATGAGCCACTGTTTTTTTTTTTCTTTTCTGCCAACTTAATGGCATAAAAGCTGGTGTTTCTTGGTGTATAGCATTTTCAGTAAAATGTGTTAATTTGTACAGTATATTTAGAGTATGTTTGTTCTACTTATTTCAAACATCATATAAAGCTAAAACTACAAATTCCATTGAAAGGCAAGTGCTATTGTTGGTGTATTAAATTGCTAAAAAATAAATAAATTGTCTGGCATTTTTGATTCATACAATAGCAAACCCCTGAATGATAGACCTGGACATTTTTTGACTTAGAAATACCTCTTGCTCATGATTTGCTGTACAAGTTAAACACAAACTTTTAAAAAGATATACTCATGCCATTAATGAATAATACCATGATCACGATATTGACATTGATTAGTTTGAGATGAGGAAAGGTAAATGCCATTATAATATCAGTTTTACCAACAGAAATTAAATAATAATAATCAAATTACTCTACTCCACTCAAACTGAAACATATTTTGCCACTCTTAAGAAATGCTTTGTAATTACCTTTTTGTCCAGTCTATTTATTAAACCCACTCTGCTAAATGGTAAGACAAACATGAAGCTTGTCTTCGCTGAACAAATACAGTTCTGCTGATGTCAGTGCATTGGGTGCCTTTAGACTGATTGGCTGCTGACAACCTCATTATGGGCTGCAATCATTTGGCTGTCTTCTAGGCAACACTGGGTTAAATCTCTTCCAAGATGTTTGTTTTTTTTCTACACACCCCCCCCCCTTCTTTATTAATTAGCGCGCGTCCACTCTGCCAGATCCAGAGCCCAAACTTCATTTGTTATGTTCAGCTGAACGCATGAATAATTTTGGAGTAATTATTTTCAACATCATCTAATACCTCTCTGTGCATCAATTAAAAAGCCTCTTAACAAGGAGCTGCATTTGTTTGAGGATCAAAAACCTAGCGTCCAGATATATCAATCATGTTCTGCTAATTAGCAACCCCATTTTATACCTTTTTAATTTTATTATTCTATTATATATTTTCTAATGAAACCAATTGAACAAGTTTTTTTTTCTTTACCCCCTCTTCAACGTCTCCAGTAAGATTAACTGCAAGCTTTATAGTAGGCCTCTTAATTAAAGGTTTCTGTTTCAGAACGAGAAGGCAAGCTCTTTATAGGAAGCATATTTCCACCTTTTTTTTTTTTTTTTTCTATTTTGTCGCTTGTATTGATACGTTCTTTTTCCCAAAACTTTTTCACAGGCAGCTCCCTGATGATTTCACCCAGTGTCAAGTGGTGGTTGCATCGTTATCCTTTTTAGATGTTATTTTAAGCTTGTTAACAATACCCATACAGACTACTGAGCCTACTGCGAGGATTTGAAGCAAAGCTTAGATGGAAAAAACAATATCTTTAAGTAATTAAGACTGTTTAAAAATGCATTCAAATTACTGCAATTAGGGGTGAAATGTATTAGCTCCCTTATACTTAAACTTAATTTCCTGCAACATCAAGCAATCACACCAAGATACAGTTTGAGCCCAGGTCGAAACAATATTTACCTTTTAAGCTAATTAAGGTATTTTCATGAGATTCAATAGATCAGATGTATAAGTATGCTATTAACATACATGTTTAGTTCTTTGAGTCACATGGGGAGGACAAAATAGTATGAACAGAAGCAAAAATAAGATAAAATAAAAACCTAAGAATCAGCCTTAAACTGAAACATATATTAAATACTAATCATACACACAAAAAAACTAAACTGATAACATAAAACAAAACAAAATAATCACAATACAGGACACTCCCAATCAGAGCTCATATACCTTTGACTGACTGACATAACACAACAGTAAACCTTCCTAACCTCCTTTATATAGCCCATCACCTGACCCCTCCCTTCTTAGAAGATCCTATATTATTCCCCCACTAAATCAGTTATTACTTCACTATTTACAAAACATTAAAACACAATAGCTCACATTCATACCGCATTCAAACATAACAAATTATTACACTTTGTTGTATTATGTATAGTCTAGGCCAGAGTACTCTTCAGGATATTAAAAGCTTCAGGATAGTTTCATTATTCCTCTAACTTCCCCTCCTCATAGACTTAACATTAACCAATTCTGCATAATGAACATGCACTTACCTACAGACCACACACAGGCAGCACAAACTGTGTAGAGCTTTACCCCGCCCTAGGTAAGTCCCCTTTAAACCAAAATTCCCCTTTCCCAATGCATTGTAAAACAAAACAAAACAAACATAAGCCGAATACATTAATACACAATCTATCCAACTTACAAATTAATGTAAGATTTATTTTGTTCCTGTAGAAACACATTACATTACACATTCACTAAGCACATGCACTCACTCAATATCTGTGCATGCCCCAAGTTTCCCTCTGAACAGAATAAACCACTGATATCTCATTCTACTGAATATTAATCATATCTAAGACAAAATACGTAAAATTAACACAAATGTATAAAACTCCAGCTTATTTAATTGAATCTCTCATAAGAAAGTCCAGATTTCATTAACAGCGTTATCAGTCTGTCACATTTCCTCCCCATTCTGAAGTCGCAAACTGAAAGTTCCGAGAAAGAGTCTGCACAACAGTTCTGAGCTCCTGCTCTGTAATGCACTTCAAAGTTGTAAGGTCAAGAACCACCAGGTTATCCTGGCATTGGTGTCCCGCATCTTCCCTAGTCATGAAAGTGCACGATGGTCTGTCTCCAAGATAAATCCTAGCAGATAGAACTTAAGAGTCAAGCACCCACCTTATAGCTAGGCACTCAATCTCAATAGTTGAGTACTTTGTCTCTTTAGGTAGGAGCTTTCGATGAATGAAAGCCACTGGTCTCTGGTTCCCAGGATCCCCTTGAAGAAGCACTGTGCCTAGACCCAAACCTGAAGCATCACATTGTTCAGACCAGATTAGTTTATTAGGCTGGTTCTTCTTGGTTAAATCTGTCAATGCAACTGCCCTATCTATAAAATTGGGAACAAATCTTCTCTACCATCCCAAAAGACATAGAAATGAGAGTACCTGTTTTTTTGTAGTGGGTATTGCAGATGCATTAATTGCCTTCACCTTTTCAACTTCGAATAACTCCTTGTCCCAGCACACATCCCAAATACTTTCTCTTTCTGTGCAAAGGAATACTTTCTGGGGTTAATAGTGAGACCTGCCTCCTTTAGTTTATTGAGCATTCCCCTTACAAGGACTAGATGTTCCTCCCAGGTACTAATGAAGATTGCAATATCATCTAGATAAGCCACAGGACCATGCTCAAATCTTCTTAAGACTTGGTTCCTGAATCTTTGAAAAGTTGCAGGAACACCATGCAACCCAAATGACATCACTGTAAATTGAAAACGTCCTTTCGGTGTTCAGAATGCAGTATACTCACAAAACTCGAGTTCCAGTGGCACCTGCCAATACCACTTGCACAAATCCAAGGTGCTAATATAATTGGCATTCTCCAGTATGTACTAGTTCCTCTAAATTTGTCATGGAATAAGGGTCAAACTTAGAGATGGCATTTGGATTGTGAAAGTCCACCCAAAACCTGATGCTCCCATCCTTCTTAGGCACTCGGACCAAAGGACTGTAAGAAGGCACTGTAAGAAGGCTCCACAACCCCCAGGCACTGCATTACATCCAATTCTTCTTTTAGCTGGCGCTGCTTCTTCTTCTCATGCCAGCCCAGGGAATAGAATGTCCCAGCTCCAGTACTTGGTTTCTGAAATCCTTAGGCAGCAGAAATTGTTCTCTCTGGCGAACTTTCTGATACAACTGCCCCTGCTTTACTTCAAAACTCTCATCTTTGAGTCTAAACTGTCCCACAGTTATCAAATATTTGTGCCCCAATATCTTAGTATAGACATCAGCAATAGGAGAGGATTTCTCATCACCCTGAACATGCCAAACTCTCACACCTACTTCCCAGTTCCATATTTCCTTAGGAATCCAGTGAGTATTTACTGAAATTCGGATACTCCCTGTGTGTAACAATGCAGTAAGAGGCTTGTCATTCACAATCACAGGGGTCACTAACTCAGCTCCTTCCCCATCTAGCTTCCCCATCTGAATGCTAGGTCTAGGTACATAGCGCATACATACTGGTTTAACATGATCTGCCTCCCCACAAAAATAGCACACCATTTTCAATTTAGTCCCTACAGATTCAGCCTTAACTCTACTACTCTCCTCAACTCTAGGAACACTCAACGTTTCGGGACCACCACCTTTCCCAAACCCCTCAGACTTACCCTTGGTTGGATGTGTAAGACCTCCCCTGAGGTCCACCATCTGGGCTGCTTCCTTGGTGGTCCCTGGATTGTGATCCTTCACCCACAATCATTTCTGAATTCAGCATCCGCAGAACTGTTCCTAGATCATTATTTCTAAGTCAATTTTCATACATAGTTTACCCACTTGCCAAACAAGTCCTTGAGACATACGTATAACTCCTGAGATGTTTCTCTTAGCAGAACTACTGAGTCTAAATATCTGGGATAGGTATCAAAGACACATTTCTGCAAGACTACTTCCTTGAACTTGTCATAATCAAGGGTGGAATCCATCTCCACAGCCACATATACACTCCTGGCCTTCCCAGTTAATAAGATAACTAACCCGGATTGCCCCAATTCTCTTTTGGTCATCAAAAAGCAGTTCCAATTCTTTCAAAAGTGGTAAGATAGTGTTCCATATCTTCTCCATCCATCAGTTTATTAAACTTTGGCTCACCAATAAAAACATTTTTTGCATTAGTTGGCTATCCTGACCCTACTCCTGGGCCTGCATAACTGTAGCTGCAGCTGCATAACGTCTTTCTGCTCCTGCCTCATTGTCTTTCTTTCCATCTGATCTTCTATCTGCTTCTGGCACTCTCAGTAAGCCTTGAATTTCTTCGCCAGTCCAGAAATGGCTGCTTAACTCCCCACAGCTAATGAGGCAATTCCAGTAACTGGCAATGAGGCATGGAAGCTGCTCCATATCATCATCATCCCCTCCTTGCCTCTCACCTTGGGCTCGCTTTGGCGGCATCATCAGACCTTCAATTTCACTTAGTTTTAACTGTACTCCTTCCCTTGGCTACTGGAGCCCACAGTTGCCACCATTTGTTATTAGAAGTCCCAGCAGTAACGTTGGTAGTGAAGGGAAGTGAAGAAAAAGTTCAGAGGTAAAAGGTAAATTAAAAAAATAGTTAATTGCTTGTGGGAAAAAAAAAAAACATTAACTAGAATAATGATTGGCCCTTTGAGTCATGGGGAAGACATAAGAAAATGAACAGAAGCAAAAATAAAATTAAAAACCTAAGAATAACCCAAGCCTTAAACTGAAAAATATAATAAATACTAATTAAAAAAAGAGAACTCATTAAACAGACAACATAACACAAAACAAAATAATCATAATACAAGACATTCTTGGACCTTAAGTCTCCCAATCAGAGCTTATATACCCCTGACTGATGGACAAACCACAAAAAAACTCAAATAAACATCCTAACCTCCTTTATATAGACCAACAACTGGCCCCTCCTTTCTTAGAAAATCCAATATTATTCCCCCATTATATCAGTAATTACTTAACTATTTACAAACCATTAAAACACAATAGCACACATTCATACCACCTTCAAACATAACACATTATTACACTTTGTTGTGTTATGTATAGTCTAGTCCAGAGTACTCTTCAGGATATTAAAACCATTATCATTATTATCATTATCTTAATATCCCCTCCTCATAGACTTAATATTAACCAATTCTGCATAAAGAACATGCACACTGCATGTAGCTTACCTACAGTCCACACATGGGCAGCACAAACTAAAACTGTGTGGAGCTTTACCCTGCCCTAGGTAAGTCAGCTTTAAACCAAAATACCCCTTTCCCAATGCATTTTAACAAAATAAATAAACTGAATGCATTAATACACAGTCTATCCAACTTACAAATTAATGTAATATTTATTTTGTTCCTGTAGAAAAGATGTTACACATTCACTAAGCGCGTGCACTCACTCTATCTCTGTACACCCCCGGCTTCCCTCTAAACCGAATAAACCACTGATATCTCATTCTGCTGTATATTAACCATCCCTAAGACAAAATCTGTCAAACTTACACAAATATCACTTAGTTTTTTCTCACAAACAATTATTTTACTTAACAGGTTTTCTTTATTTATCGAAACTCTCATAAGAAAGTCCACATTTTATAAATGGAGTTCTCAGTCTTCAAAGTAGCCATGGTGTTCCTGGGGTGATGCGCTGTGTTGGGTTTGTGCCAGATATAATGCTTTGCATTCAGGTTACTAATTTCAGTTTTAGTTTTCTCAGACAGACAACATCCAGAATCTCCTGAATGTTTCAAGTGCTTTCTTGAGCAATAGCTTCCTTCTTTCCACCATACCATACAGGCTAGGTTTGTGGAGTGCTTGGGATATTGTCACATAAACACTTTGACCAGTCTTGGCCAAAACGCCTGTAGCTCTTGCAAAGTTGCCATTGGCCTTTTGGTAGCATCTCTGATCAGTCACCTTCTTCTTCAATCATCCAGTTTTGGACAGCCCCACAGAGGCTCCTGACTTCGTGTGCTCTTATCACCATACGAGTGGCCATTACATTTTCCTCCTACCTCAGCATCCAGACCTACCAAGTGACATGGGAAGGTTCCTCATCCACCCCCCAAGCTCTCCTCACAGGCGTACCCCAAGGCTCCATCCTGGGCCCCCCCTCCTGTTCTCTCTCTACACTCACACCCTGGGCCCCCTCATCGTTTCCCATGGTTTCTCCTACCATTTCTATGCTGATCATGCCCAGATCTTCCTGTCTTTTCCCTCTTCTGACCCTCTCATCCCATCTCACATCTCTTCCTGTTTGTCTGCTATCTCCACCTGGATGCACTTGCACCACCTCAAGCTCAACCTCTCTAAATTGGATCTCCTGTTTTTCCCCCACTCTTCCTTGCCTTTTGCTGATCTCTCCATCTCAATCCCCTTCGATTCCACCACACTCTCTCCTTCTTCTTCTGCTAAAAATCTAGGAGTCACCCTCGATCCTGCGCTCTCCTACACCCAGCACATCACCACGCTGACACGCACCTGCAGATTCTTCCTGAGCAACATACACCGGATCCGTCCCTTTCTCACCAACTACTTGACTCAGCTGCTCGTCCAGTCACTAGTCCTCTACCGCCTGGACTACTGCAACTACGGCATGCATTCAGTTCAAGACATTGACCCTCACCTACCGCTGTCTCGAGCACACTGCAGCAAGCTACCTTCAGACCCTCGTCTCCCCATACATCCCCTCCAGACCGCTGCGGTCTTCCTGTGCCAAAAGACTAACTCTGCCTCCTCTCCACTCCCCTTTCTCCAGAGCTGCTCCTTCTCATCCCTGGCCCCTAAATGGTGGAATGTCCTTCCCACCAAAGTCAAAACATCAGAGTCCTTGATCTCCTTTCGGCGCTTACTCAAGACACATCTTTTCAGACAGTACTTGTAATCCCCGTTAGATAGAACTTCACAGCATTTTATCATGCTTCCAGATTGTGACGACTCTCTGTGTGAAGAAGTGTCTCCTGTTTTCCGTGTTTTCTTGAACTGTTTTAGTCACTCATTAATTCTGCTTTGAGATCCCATTGATGCATATCTGAGATGAAGTGTCTGCTACACAACCTGAATTTGTTGGACCTTTTATCAGACTGAACACGATCAAGAAATGTGTTGATTGGTCCGACGTCAGTACCTATATTTAGAGCCCACTAACGGCAAATTGGCGATTTTGGGAAGGGGAATAATTTTACTTCCTCGGTGTCCACTGTGTTGTGTGCAACCAAAATTGTCATCAGTGCAGCCACACAGTGCATCTGTGTACAAACATGCCACACTGTGTGGCTGCACTGATGTCACTGATTGTCAGCTAGAAAGAAAATGGCGGCCGCCTACGTGTTCATAAATCACGGTTGTCCTAAATATATATTTACTTCAGACTATTTTCGACATTGCCATATTCATAGCAATATATAAAGCTAACAGAATTGAAATTTAAAAAAATGGGGTGCAGTTCCCCTTTAACTTGGTGTATAATTTTGCAGGCGATTGCTTACATCTGAGGTATTTTAGGATTGCTACTTCTATTGTTATTAAGGGGGATGGACACTTATCCAACCAAGCTATTTCAGTTTTTATTTTTAATTAATTTTATACACATTTGTAGAACAGATTTGTCACTAGGAAGTTGTGTAGATACACTAATATATATATATATATATATATATATATATATATATATATATATACAGCTCTGGAAAAAATAAGGGACCACTTAACATTGATTTCTGAACTTGGAGTGGTCTCTTATTTTTTTTCCAGAGCCATATATATATATATATGATCAAAGGGAACTACATTTATTTTTCAAGTAGTTCAAAGTCTTGCACTTAATGCAAAGGCATACAGTATAAAGTGTGAATCCAACAAAGATAAAGCTCTGGAACTGATATCATAAAAAGGACTGCTTTTATGTTTTGTTTGTTTTGTTTTTTAAGGAAGAATAGGACTCATGAAAAGGTCAGCTCGGAAGCGTGTTGTGAATTGATATCATTTTGTCGACATTTTTCTGGACCTCTTTGTCAGTGTGGGAAATAATGTTACTATGGGAACATACAAATATTTAAAGCTGGTAAGCTCATTAAGACTTATTTCAGACAACTCCAAAAGGATATTTGTATATTTAGAGAGTGCTATCCAGACAGCAGGGTCAACAAACAGGGTATGTATTAATAATGAATTAACCTGATTAATTCATATCTGGACTGGTCTGTACTGCTTACCTGTTTTTCAATAGAAATCAGTAGTTCTAGCATGATTCTGAAGAAGCAGTCAGATCTTAATCAGAGTGTAGTTAAATAATTAAATCTGCATTAAGAGCACTAATATTAGTGTACACACTATCACAATATATACCATGGATGTACCCCTCACAAGTAATACTATTTAAAAAATATATAAGTTGGCAACCTCACAGAGATACATGACAACAGACCCAGTAGTGGTAAAATATTATTATTATTATTATTATTATTATTATTATTATTATTATTATTATTATTATTATAGGATAAACGCATAACTTTTGGTCTTGTTATAACCTTGACTAATTGCATGACCCAGTTGTAAATTCTTGTGTACAGGGTGTCTAGTTCTGGCCAATTTCAACCGTGTACTTGAGCACCAGCACCTGCAGTCTGGATTATTTTATAGGCCTTGTGTTTCACTGAGAACTGAAAACATCTGGAGGAAGGTTTGAGGAAAGCTGAGTGTTATTTCTGTAATGGGACTGTTGAAGTGAAACAAAGCAATTTGTAAAGACTGAGACTATACCAAAGTCTTTACAATATGTCAGTCACAAATAGAGTTTCAAAAGGGTTTTCCCTGTACAAGAGGTTATTTTAACTTAACTGAAACAAAAACTGTGGCAGATACGGTCGTGGTTCTGTCAGTAAATTACTCCCCAGTTTGATTCCTATAGCTTTGTTGTTTTTTAAATGCATAGTAACAATTACTGCCTAATTAATTTTATAGAATCAATAATAATGGATACTTCATATGTTATGCTATTTTATGTCCGGGTGATTTGAGGACATAAATTATAATACTGCTGTTTGTTTTCTAATTCTCTCTAATAACTAATTATTTCCTTTCATGAATTCCTGCATATATTAAACTATTAAACTTTAAGCAAGTCTGTTAGTTTTTTCCTTAATTCTTTCAAATGCTGCACATTAATATAAAACCAGCTCCATCTATTCTCAGTAACTGACTGACTGACTGGAAAGTTCTGAAACATGTATTAATGTCCATTTGGCTACAATGAAGGCCTATTTGGTTGTTAGGTAAAAAATAAACGAACAGCCTAGTTGGCAGAATACTCTAAAGCAGTCTAAAATACTGTAAAGAAGAAAAAAAAAAGAAGTGCAACTTGACGGCACGGCATGTCATTTTCTTCTCCTTTTAAACACCTGAAAGTGAGTGTGTTACATCAATTGCCAACAAGTTCCTTAAGCGAGGCATTAAATAGGTGTCAGCAGCATACAATCCTCTGTAGGTTTTTAATCCTGTTCTGACAAGGAGCTAAGTGGTTATTTTTAATGCATATGAAGGCGAGGAATAGTAATAGATGTGTGTTTGACACACAAGCTGCCTCCCTGCTGGGGAATCTACTGTAGCACCACTCAGAACTCACTAAATCAAAAGTTAGACAAATACCTACCGACCTTTGTGGAATAGCTATCGTAAATTCAGGAGAATCAGCAGAATCTGTTTACACAGCAGGTCTGTGAGAACATTTCATTTCATATCATGTTTGTTTGCCACAGGCTTTTTATTTGAATCCTGCTATAAAATCCAGTTTGTAATTTTCAACTGGTAGGTTTGTTTGAACTCAGTGTTGTACACTAACATATATATATATATATATATATATATATATATATATATATATATATATATATATATATATATATATATATATATATAATAATGATTACATTTGAATTTCCAGTATTTTAATCAGTAGTTTCTTTATTCACTAATAAATCAACAGATAAAAACATCCCTCTTGTTTTGACACAGGTCATATTGATAATACAATGTGCAGTCTTTTGCAGCAACATGTTGAGAGCAAACATTTCACTTACACACAAATTTGAGATTACCCAACAATGTAAATCTTCAGAAGGTAAACTGAGTTATAATGGGAGTTATACAGTTGCATGTAGAATATGACTTTAATTTAGATTGTGTTTGTTGTAATGAGGTCAAAGTTTTCATTTTGTCAAGGCCTTAGTTTCACCATTGTTTTACAAATACATTTGAAATGTTGATGAAAACAAGCATATAGAGGGGTCTGTAGCTGATTTAGCTAATATATTTGGAAACACTTGTACACCTTAAAAAAATCACAATTGCTTAGTTTTATCATAGTTTACTTTTATTGTAATATTTGTAGACTACATAATCAATTAGAACAACAACAACAACAACAACAAAATAAATCAACATTTATTGAAAAAAAAAAGAAAATGATCCAAAACTTTGTGTGTGTCAATCTGCACAAACTAGAGGACAATTACTAACCAGACGCCTTTGCTCTTGGACTTTACCAGGCAACCTCTCTCAGGGTCTGTAGCCAATCAAGCTGCTGGCTAGATCACATAACAAGATGTAAAATTCCAAAAATGAAGGACTGACAGTTGTATGAAAGGGCTGTCAAAAACCAATAGATATACTCAATGAAAATGAGCCACTATATAACATTTGCTTTCAAAGATAATTATGATCAAACCAGCAGACAGATGGCATGAGAGGTACTGTGGTCCCAATGGACTTGTTAGGATATTAACCCCTTCCCAAGCAGATGCAATATTGACAGTTAATCCAAAGTAACTATTGACGTGTTTTAAAAATCCTGAAATATGAATAATAATGTTAATTAACACAAGGAAAAATAGGAAATAGTTTGGTACCTTATTGTTAATGACATTTGTTTTTTATCCTCCTAAACTAGAACATCAGCTTTTCTGTTGGACAAATTGCTTTTGCTTTGGTCACCTGTTAAAAGCATGTGCATCATACATAGCCTGTTACAACACTGTCTGATTTGTTGGAATTAGGCTTTGCATTGCATTGACTGTTGGAATTCATCCTGCATTAGATTTGACTGTCTCTGGTGAACAGATGACTTACCCTGTCACTGTTCTTCGAGCTTTCTGTTATCTTTGTCACGCTTTTACCCCTCCAGGTACTAATGGCCTAAACTATTGAACTTGGATTTTATTCAGCGCACATCCAGTACCACCAACAGAGAGATCAGCTGGCAAGAGCCCGGAGCGCTGTGCAGTGGTGAACCACTGCAAAGCAATGGGGCTGCGGTTCTACACAATGGCTGATATGTAGCAACTCTAGAGCAGCTCAAGTTGTCTTTTCTTGAACATATATTCCCAGCCCATTACAAATTTAAACAAGTTGACACAGATTTAGGCAGCAAGCGCTGGAATTCCTGCCTGCCTTTCAGAAGGCTGTGGAGACCAATCCATTATGCCAGGCGGAGAATTGCCTGGGGTCATTGTCTTTAAGGGGCCTCATATTGGATGACTGTCACAAGTATTTAAGCACTTTTGCTCCAACAATGATCTTTTTTTTAGCAGGATGTTTAATTCATGACCGATAACAATTTTAAAAAACGTACATGGAAAATGTTTCTACTTCTTAATTCACCACACCAGTGTAACAGCTCTAGTCAACATGACACACACCGACTAATACAGCACTAGAGAAACCTCTGGGTCAGCTGATAAGCTCCACAAGGATGTTGCCTGACATTAATGGGAGACAAACAAAATAACTGGCCATTACAAAGAGTACACTTCCAAATGGTGACCCATTTGATTTCAATGGATTTGCTGCTTAGAGTCTGAAATCAGTGCTTATGTGCTGTAATCCTATTAGTTTTAACTGCCTCTTTATCAGAATATCTAGTATGGGATGGGACTTGTTGCCAGACTGTTATTCAAACCCTGAACCTTAGTTGCAAATCTGCATATGCCAGTGTTTGGCCATCATTAATAATACATTAAGAAGAACAGATGTAGATGTTGTTTTTAAAGGAATGTGGTTGATTGTTTACTTTTAGGTATCATGTTCATAATGGTCTGTTGTAAACCGTTTATAAATCTTTATAAAAGTATATGAATTCATCATAGTAGGTAAAACACTATTAGGTCTACTGACATATTAAATTATGTGGAGAAAAAGAGGGGAAAAATATTACAAAATGACCATGGTAAAATCCATTATGGATGATTCTTTCTTTGTTTTTAAGTTTCACCAAATCAGAACATTCCTGTGTATAAGGCTTTCATTTCCCTCTCTTTCTCTGTACACTGAAAACGAAATGCATGAGGCTTTTACTTCTACCGCAAATAAACTCCCTGGAGAAAAAATAAGTGGGTGAGGTGGGTGGAATTTCAGATAACCAAGACTCTCTCTGACCTTTTTTAAAAATTCTCAAACTCAAATACATCAGCTTCATATCTAAGTTAGTATACACACACACAGACACCTAAAAAAATCCTGCAGCAAAACTGCATACATAATGAATTAAAAGCTTTGAAAAACTCCTACATTATTTCATCCTCTCTCCTTGCTTTTCTCCCAGGAACCTTGCTGGGACCTTTGAACCTTCTCTGTCCTACTGTCAAGCCATTTCTTTCCTGGCATGGGTCATTCTGTCTTTTTCTTAATGATGTTTAAGGCACCTACCCAATCTTAAGAATCTACTCATCTCCAGGCCCAGACCCTAGTCTATTTTAGAGCTGCTGCTGAATTTTGGGTGGGCTCTCTACATCAGCCTTTCCATCTCAGCCAATACTTCATCTTGTCGAATTTATTCTTTGCCTCATTCCTTCCAAACAATTTTACCTGACCCTTTCTTGGCTGCCTATCTCCCATCGCATCCAATTTAAGATGTCCTTGTCCTTGCCTTGCTACGACTCTTTCTTGCTCAGCCCCTCCAATTCATTGTCACTCCCTGTAGTTTGGCTTATATGAACAATGATTAGGAATACACCATTTTAAAGTCTGACACACACAGAAATGTCATATTGCCACAAAGCACCCCTACAAAAATGAAACGCATGATAACTGGTCAAGTTGACAGCTTGTAAGTATTCACAATGCCATCTTATATTTGAGCACTGAAACTTACAATAAAGAAAATACCCAATCCTAATCCAATGCTGAAGAACCAGAGAAGATATAGTTTGGTTTCATCCCACTGGTTGTATTAGGCGGTAACTCAAGCCTGGACACACATGTCATTTTAACCTTTTTTTGCCCTAACATGTTACAAAATATCACCTGAATACACACCTGATCATACAGTTCTGGGAAACATACCTGTCTTTTTCTGAATATGGGCATTTATTGCATCAAATGTGTTTTTATAATGATTAGAGGGTACATGTTCCCCTTGGCCAGATTAATTTATTTCCATTTCTCCAAGTTTTCCTTCGTGCTCTGGCCCTGCCGTCGGTCTCAGAAGATTTGAGTCAACATGGCTGTAAAAGTGATTTGAAAACACACTGTGACATGGTAGTAAATGTCAGGAGAAATAGATTGGGGTTATACAAGATCCCTCGTTTGAACCTCTTTCAGGCTGAGTGCAGTGCTGTAACCCACCTGCCATTAATTTTATAACAGATGTTGCTAAAACTCGATGAACTCATTAAAAAACATTATAACCTGTCAAAAGGGGCAGGTTTTCAATGCATTCCAACTCATAGACTGAAGACATGTCTTAGTTCCCCCCTTAGTTGCTGTACACAAGTTAAATTACATCCAAATTTTTGAAAACCTTGAGAAAAATCTGTAATTGCCTCTACTGTGAGAAAGTATTCAGTCGTGTTGCTTGCTTGGCCGAATATTGACAATGAACAATGATCTTTCAATTAAAGGAGTAAATTCATGATCTACCCCTCTGTTTAACAATATGATGCTGACATAAACAGTAGTGACTACATATGGCCTTTTCAATGTTGGTGGCAATACATGTCAGGATCCAATGTGTACTTTTGTGAATCACTTATTCATTTTGCATCAGATGCAGAATATATCATGCACAAGAACAAAATGTGATCTGAACATGACGAAACTGAAAGGACAAAGTACTTCTCAATTATTTATCTAAATGCAGAATAACAACACATGCCATTGTTGATGCCCGACTCTTATACTCCATTTTAATAAAAATTTTACATCAGTTAAGTGCATTGTTTTATTTGAGCTGGAAATACATTAGCTGCTGGATTATTTACACACAGAGTGCAGCGTATTAGAATACCACAGAATGGGTAATTTATCCACGATTTCATCAGTTTATTCCATACAAGACTTTGAAAAAAATCTCAAGGGTCGTGTGACGATTACAAAACAATTTTACAAAAAGATTTTCAGTTACAGCGATTTAGATTTCATGTGCACAACCAATTAGAACAATAAAACGACTAATTAGCAAACTGCTGTCATCAGAATACTGACTCAGCTAACAATCACTAATTCCAAACCCATTACTTGATGTAAGCTTTCCATTAGGTGGACACATTAACTTCTGGTAAACATAGAGACTCCATCAAGTGGCATGCTTTGAATTAGAGGTTAGTGGCTAAATGGTTTTAGCAATCCTGCCCAAAGAAAACATTGTATTTAAATGGTTCCGGTAAAAGGAATTTTGAACTATCAGCCATAGATAGGAAGTGAAGACTTCACATACTCTGACAAGTGGTAAACCATATTGAAAATGAATGTATGTGTGTCTGAGTAATCTTGGTTTGAACAGTTACACAAGCATTAAACAAGTCATATTATTTTTATTAAGGAAATGTTTAAGTATCCCACACTAAATACATACAAATTCTTTAAGGTCTGAGGCTTCTAAGTGCTATAGGTGAAAACTATAATGGGAACATACTACAATGTCTAAGGACTAGTGTTTGTATCGTGTGTATAAAAGAGCCAGGCGAGGTACTGATGCACTTTTTGGAGGATGCATGCTCACTGTCTTCATCATTACCCTTCTAGTATGAGAATTATATAGTTGTTGTAGTATTCGAAGATGTAGCAGGCAAAAGTAATTGGAAATTCAAACCAAACTGGTCAATCATTTATCATGTGGAAACATTTCAGCCACAGTCCTGATGATTTTGATCTTCAGTTGACCTGCCTGATCTTCTTTTATTGGCGGAATATAAATAGGACACACCCCTTCATTATTTCAGATATATTTTACTTTTTGTTAAATACTTTAAAACAAGACGTTTTCAGATGCTACTTTGTCAAGCAGTTATTTTCAGCTAGGGCAAAGTTGCTATGAGAAGCAACATACATCCCCATCTCAGGCTAAAGATGAGAGATATTAGCATTGCTCTGTTCTTCATGATGTAAGTTAAATCAATGTGTTGCTGCTGCTCTCATCTCTTATTTATTTGTGCTTGATTCACACAGATCAGGGTTTTCTGCATTTTGCCATCTATAAATTCTCCTTTACTTTTAGGAGGAATTCTTCAGTGTTTGGTTTATTGTATTTTCCTAGCACCAGTGTATGCAAAGGCACCTGATTGAAATTGAAAGTGTTATACTGGGTATTACATCATACAGACCAAGTTAATATTAATATTTTGTTCACAAAAATAAGACTTTCAGTATGGTCCTTTAATATTTATTATTATTATTATTTAATATTTATTAATTTATATATAATTTATATATATATATATATATATATATATATGTGTGTGTGTGTGTGTGTGTGTGTGTGTGTGTGTGTGTTTAGGCTAATTTATATAGTTTGTCAAATAAACATTTAGTTAATTAATTCATGTGTGAATATATATAGTAATATAAACAATTAAATGTTTACTTGACAAAAAATACATAAATAAAATAAATACAACTTTTTAAAATACAAAATTTTAAATATGTATTCTAGTGCTTTAAAATATAACAAGTTGAATAAAAATATTATTATTATTATTGTCATTACAACTGTTTGAGTCACTATTGATTTCCAAATGTTTTTTTTTTTTTTTTTTAATGAATCATATACAATATACTAATGAACATCATTTTTTCCAGGTCACACAATCAATCTCTTGGCTAAATAACCACATAAAGGAAATGCATTAATCAAAACTTTAAATACAGGTGATGAAAAATATTTGTCATAGCTGTAATACATAAACAACAACCAGCGTACAAGAAAACTGCTCCCCAAACAAGCTGTAGAGCTTAAATGTAGAGGTGACTTAATCAAGTTGGAGAAGCCAAGACACAGGGCTTCATAAATTAAATGAGAACATAATTACTTAACTTAATAATCCAGGAGGGTATTTATCCTGCATTATTACCATAATTATAAAAAATGTAAATGTAACTGAAATTACTTGTTTATTTTTAACCTCAGATTGTATTTCCTTTTTTCCCCAAATGAAAACAATAAATAACAAAAAACATATTCCTCTCCATGGTGCTCAATATCACAAGACTAAGATTTAACGTCCGAAGAGATGCCACATGAAGTGCTCATCTCTGTACTCCTAAATGATGAATGTTTAAATATTATAAAGATGGACAATCTGCTAAAATGTGATGATTCATACTTTATTACTGTATGGTATTCACTTCTAACATCTATACATTGATGTTTTTCATGTATTCAATTCATTATTTTAATTTGATATACATAAAAATAACATATCAACAATGTAAATATATGCATTATGAAAAAATAAAGCAGTTACACATTCTTTGAATAAGAGTTTAATTATTGAATGTCCTCATTTCCCAGGAGTAAATTAATTGCTTACAAATTATGTGCTTTTAATTCCTGAGCAATAAAAAATAAATATATTGTTTGCAAGAATCACTTCTGATTAATATATTATCATTATTTCTTCAACCATCATCACTTTTTAAATATACTTTTGTAAGTATTGAAACAATAAATGCAATAACTACCTTTTTGAAAATTCCAGAATCAGTCCTATTGATAATTATTTGGTTAATTACACTCATATTAAATGCAATGAACCATATCATTTCTGACCCACCTTGGAAGTAAGTAGGTGTCTTTATGGAGCTGGGCTGCCCCAGTCTAAACTGACTGCTCGGTTGCCGTCTCTCAAGCTGTGGTCTGATTGACTGGCATGAGAATGCAGTTGGATGTCATGTTCCCATTGACTGGTAAATTAGTCAGTTATTTGCCTCTGGCTCTATATATAGAACCCCAATAGCTCTTTTTTAGATGCTAGTCAGGGATAGGGAAGAAAACAAAATGCTATAACAGCTGGGCAGTTATTTAACGCCATTGTACCCACCCCATACATTAGCATTACTTTCTGCAACTTCTAAACTTTTTTACTTACCAAAGGCTGTTCTTTTGTATTTGGGGCTTATTAATCTTGTGATGCTGGTGACAGAATATTAAACCACTTTCTGCAGCTGTAGGCAAAGCCTGAATCCAGCAACACAATCTACAAAGAGAGCACAGTGACTGTGGCCCATCTTACTTCAAGTTTACTTGGACAATCCAATGTGACGTGTTAAATGGAAAGGAAGCACCAGTCTGAAGAAAAACCTGAAGGTTATCGTGCTTTTGAGCATCTGTATGGAACGCGTAATATAACAATAATTTCAGCCCCTCTGATCACAGTAGCAATTAACAGTTGTGTTCTTTTTGGTACAGAACCATTATTAAAAACATTTATTTCAACTGTTTTTGTTTCTCTTTTGGCACACGCATTTTTTTTTATTTCTTCCATTACATTTGTGCTGCCACTCAATTCTCAAAACACTCAAAACAAAATATCAAATCTATGTAGCAAACTCGTTGAACTTGTTGTTTATATAGGTTAGAGTGGAACACTTTGTTCCTCTGTGAGAGAATGTACCATCACACTTTTAACCCGTACAGCTTTCATGCATTTTCAATCCAAAACCTGATTGATGGCAATTGACAAAAGCAGGATCTGGAGTTCTAATATGTGGGGGGGCAAAATATTTTATTTCGGCCAATCTTTTGGTGCAAATCAAAATTATAATACAAATTATATAAATTGTTTTTACTGCATGTTATTGTACTTGAATAAATACTAAACTCATTTAGTAGATTTTACCCTGCAACATTCATAATCAATTGAGAACAACGTAAAATGAGAATTGCAGAATTATATGTGTATGATAATGTATATGTATAGAAGTTTAAAATTAAAGAAACAATTGCTGTTTCTTTTCACCCTGTTCAGTAACAGTCAAAGTCATGTAATAATTTGCATAATTTGTATACTTCTGTGTAATCAGTAATTAACTGCACAAGAAAGCTGTTCTGTAAATGTAGTAATTTACTTAGAAATATATCATTAACATTTTTAGAAAGGGCAGTTATTTTTAACATTTTACTCAATATAAAATAGATAAAACGTTATATTACTGGTGTAGCATATAAATTCCAACCCTGACTAATGTTGATTTGCCAACCATAATGGAAACCGCTTATGTCATGGTCAAGTTTACCCAATCTTATTCTCTTTGTTGTTGTTTTTTCCCTTATCAACATTTGGCTACATAAGCATTAATATCTTGTAATTTTGTTATATTATTTGCTGAATGTATTGTTTTATTCAATATATACCAGTGGAAGACTGGTGTTATTCTGTAATGTATTAAAAAAACTTAAACTGTTTTTTCACTAATTTGATTTGTTGTTAATGGTTAGATTATGTTAAATAATTGCAGGTTTATTATGCCAGATTTTGGTGCGTAATCAGATTTTTACACAAAACAGACTACATAATCACACTGCAAGATAAAATGTTAGAATAACAATCATATATCACCAGAAGAAAATTAACATTTTTAAGTGACTATAAATGTGACACATAAATGAACAACATTAACAGTGATGTGGGACAATGCCATGCCTAGATGCAAAATATATTCTCTTTGTGTTACTGTTGCAGCAAGATTGTGTAAATCATGTGCAATTTGCAGCTCTGTGTATTGCTCCAGGTAGGCCAGTTTCAGTAGTTTTTGTGTAGCTGATTTTTTTTAAACTATTTTCATCCAAAGCCATATAGAGAACAGAAGACAAAGAAGGAGTCTGTGATAAAGTTTGGGGTTCCTTCATAACCTCATTGATGTCATGTAGTTGCTCAGCAACCAAGGGAATTATCTTCTATATGATAGTTTGCTTTATAGAAATTCGGGCCCTGAGTGTTCCTTGTCCACCTGTGTATTTCTCCCTACCACCAGAAAATGGCAGAAGATGAGTCCATAAATCTTGTTCAAGGTCATTTAGAGTAAACCTTACATTAAGTAGGAGGGAGTTCAAAAGCTCAGATGAATAGAAAAAACATTTTTTTCATTTCCCAGGCATGTTGACACAGTAGGCTACACACAAAAGACTTTGGATTGTGGACTAAAATGCACTTGCTGTTCAAGACATCTATCACACATGTGTCACAGTTCTGAGCAGCTAAACAAACACCAGTTCAGGGGCTTAATACAAACATTTTTGTGGGTACAAAGATGACCCATGCGTACAGTTGTTGTATCGACTATAGTGCCCAGAAAATCCCTGCTCTGGGGGTATCGGGGTCTGCAAAACGCATATGGTTGCACACCTCTGATAGCTCAAGCCTTTGCACATGAAGAGTGATCTGTGCCAAATGTCAGGCAGACAAAAGGGGACCAAGTCAAATAAGGTTTCAAGAATGGACAGTCCCACCTGTTCCCACTCTACAACACATTGTGGCACAATTTTTTGGCTGGACAAATGTAGCTTTTGGCACACAGAAAAGCACTTCCGTTTAGAACAACAGGACAAATTGATTTAAAAAAAATCTGTAAAGAGAATCAACAAAAGAAACCTTATATATATATATATATATATATATATATATATATATATATATATATATATATATATATATATTCACTAAAGAAAAATAGACAGAATATTGATGATGGGGCTAATGCTTACTATAATGATACAAAAGGAAAAAAAAACACTGCAATTGCAAAAGCTGGGTTAAAAGAAATCTGATAGCACCGATGTCAGTTGGCAAAGGCGAGCAAGAGGTTCAAATATCAAAAGACAAGAGAGGGGCATAATGAGACGGCTTGAGATAAGTATATCAGAGAGGGAATTAGTCTGCAGATGCTGCAAGGCTGATAAGAAATAGAAAACCTACTTCAGATCTTCTTTCTCCATATGAAGGACCACTTCAGCAGGGCTTAATACCCACTCCGGTCAGTGCTTTAATTGCATATTTATAATGATAAGCCTATGCTGTGTGTGTATATATATATATATAGAGAGAGAGAGTTTTGAATGTATATGTATATATATATATATATATATATATATACATTCAAAACTCAATATATATATATATATATATATATATATATATATATATATATATATATATATATACATACACACACAGCATAGGCTTATCATTATAAATATGCAATTAAAGCACTGACCGGAGTGGGTATTAAGCCCTGCTGAAGTGGTCCTTGTACCTAAATCCAGCACGTAAGTCTTAGCCAATCAGCATTGTCTAAATATTGTTATATTTCAAAGTTTGATTCATTTTTCATACAACATTGATATTGAATGATGATCATTACCTGCTTGGGTGACATTCCTCCTTGTACTCCAATATATCATTCAGCTGGAAATGAAAACTGGAATCACAGACTCACACACCTGTGTTATTGTACAGTGTGTGTGTGTGTGTGTGTGTGTGTGTGTGTGGAGGGAGCCGACAAGCAACCTAACAAGCATAGGAAACAAAATAGTTCTGATACAAAATATTGTTGGGAAAAATACAAAATGATAGTTGTAAGTGAAATGAATTCCATGCTCAAGCTTTACTGTTACAAAATGTGGAGTACTAGTCAATGCGATAGCTGATTTGTCATATTTCCTTGGTGAAGTGGTTCCCCCTTTGCACAGTGAAATTAAATACAATCCATGAAGTCTCCAGTTTGTTTTGTAGTAGGCATTACCTGAAGGGAGACATACGTGTTTGGAAGTCAGATGATGAAGCTCTCTCATCCTAGCAATACCACTGATTTACAGTGCCCTAAAGGCTTCCAAAGTGGACAGACTTTCCCACCACAGGGTAGTCAAGCAGACTCATTATTATTTGATAGAAATGCGATTTGGTTTCCTTCAAAACATTATTTCTCTCAACTTTCATGAGGGTTCTCTTTCTTTTTTTTCTCTCGCTCTCATTTTGTTTTGTGTTTTCTCTCTGTAGCTTTTGGACTCCCCATCTGGCATTTAAATCAGTCATTTTCCTAAGTTGTCTCCAGAAAATCCTGCCTATGTGTGTGCACTGAGGGTGTTATGAATAAAACAGCTGTAAAAATATTAACCGTACAGTCTAATTGTCAGCCCTGATTAGGGGACTGAAGTAGTTCCCTGAAGGGATGTGGAGCTGCACAGGTTGGGCTATTCTCCAACTTTCCCCTGCTTGTTTGCTTTGTTTTCCCAGTTTGTCATTCACACTCTGCTTTCCCTTTATTTTCATTTTCTTCAGTTGTGTTTGTGTGTGCCTAAATTTAAATATATATATATATATATATATATATATATATATATATATATATATATATATATATATATTTGTTTAGAGAGGTATTTAGGAACGTAGTGCCTTAGATAAGCACCATTCCATCTTGTCTGTTTAAATTCAGCAGTATATATATTGTTTGATTGTTTTATGGGTGTTTTACTTTTTAAGTGTTTATCATTATGATGATGATTATTATTACTACTGAATTATTGTTCCTTTCTGTTCACTTGATACGTATTTTATTTTTTTCTTTGAATTATTCTTTCATTTCAGTGCCTTCAAGTTCTGTTGGAGGAGCTGAGATTAGGTTGCAGTTCAACGATGGCAGAAATTCAGCAGTGAAGGGCCCTGGGGGGGCCTGAGGACAGTTGCTTGTGCCGATTCCAACTCCCATTGAAAATTCTGTCACAGTCACACAGTTATGTTGGGGTTAATCAGCTATTTTTAACAAGTGCTGTGACCTCCACGTGGAAATTCACATTTCAATTGTTGTTCCAATGCATTTTCAAGCTTTTGAGCCTGAAAGTCTTACCTTAGGACAAAGCCATGGTCTTAATATAGCTCATCTCTTGAATCCATTAACAGCTAAAGAAAAACTAGAACATTGCAAGAAATAGAAGTAGGACACACATGCACACGAACACAGAAAATAAGATCTTCTAGAGTCGGCGCGTGTTCTTTTCAGATGACATCTTCCTATTCATGTATTTATCTGTTATTTTAAATTTGGGATGGTTTGCATTAATTTCTCTAATTATGGCGGGCTATTACTGATGTTATTACAAACATATCGACATCTGCAAATGTGATTTTAGCCTGATGATATAATGAGTTCAAGACTATAGGGAAATGCAGAAGGTCTCCAGTTAAATGTGCTGTTGTGCATAAAAACTTGTATTTTGAGTAACCTAGTTCCAGAACAGATTCATCTTCACCTGCCAATCTCAAATTAAAAACCTAATACTTCATGGTGGGTTTGCTTTAGGTGGAAGGAAAAATGATCCATGAACTACTAGATTTGTATTGTGATTTCCATGGGACAAGTGGGTCAGTTTTGACTTGGTCCAGACCTTAATATGACATGTGTATGTAATGACATTGTAGTTACAGGCATTTAAACCTATAACGACACAGTAATATATTTTGTAATTACACAGCTCTTTAACTCTACTTAGTTTTAGAAGTTTGAGGAGACTGTTTTTCCCTCTAAATAGGCCCCGTTTTGACAAATAAGCTTTCTACTGGAACGTGGCCCAGAGAAAGGGAGTTAATTTTTTTGTTGTTTTATTGACTGAACTTATATGTAAAATAGAACAATTAAGATGCTATTAAATATGGGTGTTTATCATTTTGAAAGTGATTTTGGCTTAGCCTGTTTAAGAATAGCCTAGTTTTCAAAGAGCTTGCTTTCGGGTTTCTTGGCAGATAATTTTTTTCTGTTCCTTGCAGAAGTAATTAAGAAATTATTTGCTGAAATATTTCCTTCTGCCCTCCAGTCCATACAGTCCAATATATTAATCTTGGCTTCATGCATTATACTTTTCTACACTTTTAAAATTCAGTTTTTGGTAACAGATCCGTATCAATGAAAGATTGCCCGTTTTATCTTGGTGCAGCAGTCAAGGGCATTTCTTCCTTCAGTGTTTGATACTACATGCGTGGCCCTGCTGGTATTTATACATCCTGTGAAATTATTATCTTGTCACTTGCCAGCTTTCACTACTTGTGAAAAAGATGTGCTGTCATTCTTTTTTGACACACTTTTTACACCAAGTAAATGTAATCTGTAGGACCCTGACACCAAATGTATAACTTTGTATATCTTGTTTTCAGATATAATCAGATTTTTTACAATTAAGTATAATATTTAAGTCACTGTGGTAGCGCAAATTGGGAAAGAACAACTCAAACAGTGTCAGACACCACTGCTTATTCACACCTACTGAGAAAAGGCTGAATGAATGTCACTCCAGCAAAATCATTGCTTTGTTCCCAGATAAATACAGGCACTTCAAACAGGGGCTTTTCACATAAAGGTTTATGCTGGATATCACACTCAATATTATAACATTTGTATGTAAAGACTAATTAGAAGAAGGCTAAACCTATCACGTTTGACCCAATGTATGCCCTGATGCTGCACTCTTCACCGTTTATTATTTACCTAGCTCATATTTAGTTCAATACTTATGTGCTGTCATGTCTGCCTTTAACAGGTTTCTTTATCTCTGTTCATATTTTCTCATACTTATTGAAACATAGATTGGCATAGTTACAGATGATACATTTTTAATATAGCTGTAGAGCCACATTTATGAACACTGATCCTCCCGGCACAGCGGAGATCTCTGCTGGTCCGGTTGGAGCCTGGGATTAGTCTCACCTCTCTCTATGGGGCTGTTCTGTTGTCACCCTTCTGAGTGCATGAGATTTCCTCATCCTATTTACCCACAGACTACAGGGCTCCTCCCCCCCACCCCTGGACAGTTAAGAATCCACTCTGAAAAACAGGTCCCCTACCGTTGTCAATGTAATTGGACAATTTGTCTGCTTTTCCTTAAATCATCTGAGCTATTAGCATTTGCCTTGTCCTAGATAGTTGAGCAAGTGGAAAGGCCAGGAATGGGGATTAAAAATAGGCAGTTCGTGTGATGGTATTGGTTGTGCTGTACATGCCGGTTGAGCTCTGCACATCACAAACAATATTTAGAATAGAATTACATCTGTCAGTCCAAATCTAAGACGTAGCCTGGGCAGCGAGTCCTGAATCTAGTTAGACTGCAAACCAAATTACGGAATAAACACACACACATACACACACACTCTCACACACGCTCGCAAACATCTACAGATGCATGATGAATGCACAGGATGCTGTGTCACACATGAATGACTCCTGCAGGCCGAATGACAGATGTATTTCCCCGACTCGAGGCCAGGCTCCAGCAAAAACCACTCTTCATTTATCAATAATTGGGCCTTAATTTCATTTGGCAGCAATGGTGGAGGATGTTTAGCTTCCTTTCCAGCAAACTGGCGTTAATTAGGCTTTTGGACGTAGCTTTCTTTTTATATGTACTGAAAGTTTGAGCAAACCCCTGATGCCATAACGCAAACTCTGCCCCTTGCATTTGACCTGGCAGGTAAGGACGACTTACCTGGGAAGAGATGAGGGTCCAAAACTGAAGACACCTACTCAAAAAACACAGGTTTAATTTATTTATATAATGTTTAATATTATTTTGTGGCTGGGTTGTTTAGTTAAGTGGATTTTTCAATGTCCTGGTGACCCTAAGCTGCAGGGGCAATTGCGAAAATCTCCATTATTTTGATTTGGTGTTCTCTAATGCAGGTGCCAAAAACAGGATTTCCATCCCCAGGGGAGCTTAAAATAACGATTTCTGGAAAACAAAAGTGGCCTTACTGGAGTTGGGGGACCAATGGACATGAAAGGGATTGTGATGCCCCATATTGATGGGATTAGTCCTAATGTCCTGCTCCAGATCATCTCCCATAGAGCTTTAAATATGTTTTGTGAACTATTTAATAGGGTTTCTATATTTATTTAATTTCATGCAGCCGATCCAAGCAACTGTAATCATTATAAAGATAGCTGTAAAAAATGTGTTTTATTATTTATTGAATTCCTGTTTTTAAACTTGAATGATAATGGCGAAGGTGGGTGTTCAGTGGGAATTCGTTAAGACTTGCATAAACAAAAGCCATCTCACAGAATCACTACAAACAGATAATTAGAGCGTATTACAGACATTCCCACTAAAAAGTGATAATGTCAACATTTTCTTGAAGATCTTAAACTATATTTCAAAGTAAGGGGGCTCAAATCATGAAAATGATATATTTATCCCCAAAAGGGCAACATTTAATAATAATAATAATAATAATAATAATAATAATAACAACATTTGTAAATCTTGATAATTGGATGTGTTTAAAATTGCAATTAGCCAGAGATAGAGTTGTGGAAATTTAGATGTATTTTATATGTTTATATGACCATGTAATAGCCCTAACTTTCCTACAAATCAAATAACAAACCTGGTATAGTTTGTCGTGATTTATTTTATTGTCAGTGGCCACTGTAACTTACAATTCAAAGGTAGATCAAAGTTTTAATTTGGTGTAGGCCTATGTCAGGTTAAGAGACAACTCATCACAAATTTGTGAAAAAAATATAAGTAACAGATTTCACTGTATTGAGATTGTGTAGCATTTGTTAGCTATGTCATGTTCTAGACCCCTGCTTTTAATGATGAAGAGATGCTGCTTCCGTTGCAGGGAGCAAACCGGTACCTGCATCTTCTTTCTCTCTCCCTAAAAACAACATGTACTTTATCTTCTAAATTGTGTATTTATTCTTCAGGTTTTTTGCCTAGGTAAATACATTTTTTTAAAGGATTATATTTATGGCTACCAGTGACTGGAGTTCAGAAAAAAGAAGTTGTAAATGTTTTTCACCTTCCATTTTCATTCATCAAAACATGCCCCAAAACCATTGTAACGCATCCTGGAAAAAAGACAAGTTATCATCTTTTCCTTAGTGCCTATAGCTTCTTCACATTATGGGACAAGTTTCGAGGGACAAAAGCCTTTTCTTTGTTTTGTGACACCCTTTTAGAGCCAATAAAACAATATCCAATACCATGCACACGCATATATAATTAACTAGGAGGTTTCACTCATTTAGTGATTGTGGATCAGAGTGATGTTAAAAATGTGATCATGATCAAGGGCAATTAATTAATTTGTGATTTATCTCTGTGCGTCATTCTCTGTATTATACATTGGCGGCTCTTGCAAGTCAATGAATAAACAGCGTTGAACACGTCTTGCAATTAGCAGGATTGGCTGGAGATGCATAAAGCATACTTAAAGCCAGATAAATTCTCTTAACTATACAACCAGAAACTGTCTTTAACCCTACAATTTTCACCCAGTAAAAGTATTTAAGCATGTCATTTGTAAAACATGTACAAGGAGCAATTATACTTGCAATTTAGAATAGTTACAAAACCAATGAATGGTTTTATATGGAAAAGTGGTCCCAATTTAAAAAATATGATTATTCTTCCAAACTTCCTTTCCTTATTTTATGTGCTTATATTATTGTTGTGGTTTCTTCTACCATCAGTTGGTGTAAGTATATTTAAAGAAAACATAATCTATTAGCAGTTGTGTCATTTATGGATTGTTTTTAAAGCGTGTCAGATCATGTAGGGTTTGAATACTGCAGTGGGGCTATTGCATGCCATTATCCCCCCCATCTGTTCGGGTAACGCTAATACGATTGCCATCAGCAGGCAAAGACCTATATAAATCATAGAACACATACCCTGTATTCACAGCCGGGGAATCTTGAATAGGACTAAACACTGTATTTACAAATTGTGTGTGCACACTGCCTCAAGCCTGGTTCTCACACTCACATCCTACATGAGGATGAACACAAGGTCAGGCCGATCATTATGGATCAAATAGTGCTGCTTAATTGGACCTTTAATAAATTGTTAGCCTAGTCTTATCCTAGATTGCTCTAGCTACCATTTTGTGGTACTTTATTTGGACGTGACATGATTACATGCTAATACCTTTTTTGATTAGCAATAAATAGCAGCACAGCACCTCATAGGACTTACAGCACCCCCCCATCCCCATCCTTTTTTAATTTGTACGTTGAACTGCATAGTAGCTTTCTAATGCAATGTACTTTACTCATATTAATTCTGAGGTTATCTCACAGCTTGTGCAACGCACAGCAACATGTCCAGTAATCTTTTTGGCACTCGTCCTTTTAATTTAATTACAATTTACTTAATTAATATTTCATTAAAGCATTAGATTTAAAGAACATTTATTAAAATCAAAAGAAGGGCCCCTATAGGGTGACCTTCCCTGCCTCCTTCCTCAGATTTGTGCACAATACAAAAAGTAGAAAATAAAACAAAAATGTGATTTAATCCCAAAACATATTTACAGTCCGGCGTTTGTCTTAATCCGGGATTTGTCTACTTTCACTCACAAGTTGGTTTATTTTATATTTAGTTGTTTTTAAAAATATATATTCTTCTGTTTGGTTTAGAATTAGCCCAACTTTAAAATAAACAATAACAGCTGAATTGTGCTGCTAATTAACACACACATACTGATTCAACCCATTTTATATCAGGAGTCTCTTCTCTTTTCTTGTTTTTGTTTGGTATTTAATTGTTTAGGTCTTTGGAAAAGTACGGTGGATGAAACCACAGCACAACAACAATGAAAAGACCAATCTTTGTTTTTCACAATTAAAAACAAACAAGCAAAAAAGATTATTTGAGAGCTACATTTACCACAAAATTTACTTTAATCAGAAGATGTTGCAAATATATTCGTATATTCTTGACCTAGCACACACACACACACACACACACACAATATTTATACAATAAAAACAGTACAGTATACCTATATTTAACTTGTCTGGGAATACAATATGCTGACACAGTTTGGCATTTAAGAGTGTTGATAGTGATTTGTTTCTCCTCACTGTGTGCTCTACTTCCCATGCCCCCAAACGCACCCATATCCTCTTGGCTTTTGGATTTTGGTTGGCAGATGAGTTCTTAGGCAGGACAGTAGAATGAGTATAATAAAAGCCAGCAATTTTTATTATTATTCATCATCTAAATATGACTGTAAATAATATTGTGTGGTTTAATTTGGGCTTCTAGGTTTTGGTCTGTGACTTTTGTCTAATACTCTAAGACTTTCTTGTTTCCCTATGGCTGGAGTCTCCAACTGACGGTAGTCTTCCTGTAAGGGGTCTCAGTTTCTTTGGGCTTTTCAAACCATGCACAGAGTAACTTAATTTGTCTGATTTAACCAATTAACTGGATACATTTAATACTTCTCTTCAGACAGTAACTGATGTTACTTTAAAAATATTGAAATTTATACATACATGTCAGGAGTAGAAAACCACAAATAAGCCATCTCACTTCTGTCCAATAAAGCATAGATACCCAGTCGATAACACCCCCCTCCCCCAGCGTTCATTTCTTCACATCCCACCTCCTCCCTGTCACCCCCTCTGCCGCAGCACCTTGGCTCATTCTCCGTAAGGAAGGCGGGGATGTTCGACGGCCTGGCCCCAGCTGCCAGACCATCATTCCCCTAGTCAAGCGGGTATAGCCAAACATCAATACAATTACCCACTCACACCAGTTCACAATCTGGGATTGTAAACTACTGAATTAGTCATTTGGGGAATTAGAAGAGATGCTACTATGTGTACATACACCGATCAGCCATAACATTATGACCACTGACAGGTGAAGTGAATAACACTGATCATCTCGTTATCATGGCACCTGTCAGTGGGTGGGATATATTAGGCACAAGTGAGCATTTTGTCCTCAAAGTTGATGTGTTAGAAGCAGGAAAAATGGGCAGCGTAAGGATCTGAGCGACTGGGTCAGAGCATCTCCAAAACTGCAGCTCTTGTGGGGTGTTCCCGGTCTGCAGTGGTCAGTACTTATCATAAGTGGTCCAAGGAAGACCAGACAAGGTGCCGATGCTGACCCCTGTCCACTGCCGAAATCGCCTACAATGGGCACGTGAGCATCAGACCTGGACCACGGAGCAATGGAAGAAGGTGGCCTGGTCTGATGAATCACGAGTTCAAGGTGTTGACTTGGCCTCCATATTCCCCAGATCTCAATCCAATCGAGCATCTGTGGGATGTGCTGGACAAACAAGTCCTATCCATGGAGGCCCCTCCTCGCAACTTACAGGACTTAAAGGATCTGCTGCTAACGTCTTGGTGCCAGATACCACAGCACACCTTCAGAGGTCTAGTGGAATCCATGCCTCGACGGGTCAGGGCTGTTTTGGCGGCAAAAGGGGGACCTACACAATATTAGGCAGGTGGTCATAATGTTATGGCTGATCGGTGTATAATAATACAGCTTTGTTAGTGCACAAGTTTTGAAAGATGGCGTAGAAAACTTAGAAAGAAGAATTGAACCTGAAACTTGTATATATATAGATTCAAAATGCCCTGCAGTACAGTTCACAACCAAAAGACATACAATTTTGAATATCAACCTCTGCAGTCCAGACTAACGGCATAAGAACATCACAGAATATAAACCCCACTGAAAGCTACTTCCTCAGAGCCCATCAAGCATATTTTGCCCTGGGTTCAGTGGACAATACTGCATTATTGATCTATATAACAAACTAACCCCTACCTACCCCACAGCACAAAGTACTCATCTCACTCAAATATTTGTCTATGTATGGTTCCAGAACTGATAGAGGGTTATCCAAATCAGATTTCTTTGCACCAAAGTCAAAACTCCATAAATTTAATGATTTTCAACACATTCACTACCCTCTGTTACTGTTAGGTGAACACACCATATAGTGTATATATGAAACAGTATCTTTTGATGGTCCTCCGGAAGAATCCTTTGTGTTCTCCCTGCAAAACAGCAGGATTAGACATTAACCAGGACAGTAATGCTAAAACCCACAGCATAAAATGTGTGATGGCAGCAGAAGGCTCATGTTAATAAAGTCAATGAAAACCTTCTGTTCTGTTAACCAGCAATTTGTTTAGGTTCAACACTGCCTCTTATAAAACAAAAAGTCCTACAGTTCCTCAGCAGGGGTTGGCCTAATCATGTTTAGAAACACAATTTCACCCCAAGGAACCTTTGACAAACACAATCTAAAGCAGTGTATTCTAAGAAGATATTGAAAGAGTGGCACTGAGAAAAAGCATTTGGAAATATTTACAGTTATTCATACTAATTGAAGCCTTGATTGTTTTCCATGGTGTTGTTGGATTGTCCCTTCCCTCTAGGATCTGGTATGATGTGCTCCAAGGGGTATTCATACTATATAATAGCTTTACAAACGAACTCACTAACAATCTGAAACACTTTTATAGTGCCCATGCTATGTTACAATTATTTTTTATATCTTGTTTCTGATAAGTACAATATTCAAATTGACATTTGATAATGAGATAACAATGTAGTAGCCTAATCATCAAATTATTTTAGACATTTTAATTCTGAATTGTGCTTCCCAGTATCACCAAAAGGAAGAAGAAATGCATATCCAAAATGAAATGACAGACCTCATAATTTCAAGAATAGTGACATTTCTTTTTCAGTCTATGCACAGGTCCTATTTTCGGATGTGTCTAACTTCCAGTTTTCTATGTCAACCCTGCTGCTGCCATACCTACAGCAAAGACAAAGGAGAAGAAAGGGACTTGTTTGAATAGAGGACTGTTATCTGGGAAGCAACAGGGTTTTTGGATTATTAGCTAAGCTTCGTGTTGCTCGATAACCATCAGCACTGGTCTCGTCCATTATTTCACTGTGACATATGTGCTAGAACAGGAGAGCAGGGTAAAGCAAGCTGCTTACGACAGGGGGAAGGAAAAAAAGGATACTATGAGTTTTTGTACATGTGCGAGTGATGGGCAAATAAAACGTCCTGAGGTGAACTCCGTGAGGTGAAAAAGCGGTAGACATTTTAAGTTAAAAATGATATATATAAAGAACCAAAATCATTTGTCAGCTCCTTTCCCTGCCATTAAGAAGCCGAAGCCACACAGCTGACTGTGATGCCCTCTAGGAAGAAAACCTGGCACTCCTCCACCAAAGGAGAATTCATAGCAGCTCCACCAACAGGGGAATATGGAGAAGCTGGGGAAAAAAAACATATTCTCTCAACGGTGTCATGGAAATGCCAGACTCGGAAAGAAAGAAAAAAGAAAAGGAAAAAAGAAAGAAAGGAGAAGTCAGAAGCTCGTTTGTGTTGCGTGAAACATTATTAAACTATTTTCACTTGGGCTTTTATATATTTTATAGTGCTGCTATAAAATATTCCTTGACTTTTTATTTTATTATCTGATTCAGAAATTAAAGCACTAATGGTTAACTGAAGCACAGGAAAAAATGAGTCACATTCCACAAAGCAATCAATTATTTTCTTTATTAATTTATTCATGCTTTTTATTTATTTATTGCAAACATTTCTTTCAAGGCATGAAAATATATTACACAATGACAACAGACATGTTTGGTGCGGAATTAAAAAAGAATGTGTCGTGGCTGTGTGGGTTTGATTGTTTCTACAAAGCATTTTCCACTTTTGTGTAAAGGTAAATTCACCAGTGTTTCCACATGACTCATATATCGAATATTATAATTAATTAACTTATGTTAATTCACCCTCCCTGCACAGTTCTGTCTCTTTGGACATACAATGTATCAAATCTCTGTCAGCTCTACAATGCCATCACTGTACTTGCTAGGTGGAAAAAATGTAGAATTGTTTTATATTACTTACTGATGTATATATTAAGAGTTTCAGCAAATTCTGTTGCTTAAGTTCAAAGGGCAAGGTGAATCAAACTACTTTTTGGTTCATGTGTGAACAGCAACAGAAGTGAAGTGTTAATTGGGCTTTCCACACATACCAGTAAACCTGCCTATGTAACACGGATTTTAGACCTGTTTCTATCAGGTTATATTTGTTAATAAATTATTTGGAAATAATTATTAAAAAACAGATTAATTTGCAGCACCCTCTAAAAATACAATTTATTTTATATTTTTCCTGTCATCTGATAGTATGGCTAACTTTAAGAAAGCAAAACTGGCATGGAAGTGATCTGTCACAGGGGACTGAATATTTTCAATGGAAAATGTTTTGAGAATAGTCAGTAATTGATCCAGAAGATAATGTGAGGTAGATATAGCTCAGTTTTCTTACTTAATCCTAAATGCTCTGTTCCCTATGATGAGCAACTAAAAAAGAAAATTGTATGTGTTATAAATAGAAGTGCCTTCTAAAAATAAATTAAACTATGATAGGGAACAGGTTTGTACTTTGCTGTTCATGGGTAGGTCAAAGTTTTGATCTTGATCTCTAAGTGTGTCTTTTGGTTACGTACATGTTTGTCACATGTTTGTTTATTTAATAAGGCTTTCAGTAATTAGCCTTTGCTTATTTACATCTTTGTATCCCACATCTAGTTCGGTTTAATCAAGTCCCTGTGATATGATTTTAGTTGTCAGGAATCACTTCTATCCTGTGACATACTCAGATTTCACTCACTCAGTTCCAATTCACATCAGTTGTTTACTCTTTTGAGGCTCTGCTTTTGAAGGATGAGTGACACAGGGTGAAGCATCCTAGTGGTGACATATTTATAACATGTCATTGTGATCACCTCAATACAGGGTAATTACGTTATAATTACAAGGTGTTTGCCTTTTTGACACCATTTTGAGCATGTATCCTTTAATATATAATTAATTGTATTTGAACACTTTCACAGAAGAAAATAACTCCTTTAATTCATAAGGCAGAGTGCATTTACAACAATAATCCAACTTCCTAATGCTATTTAACACATTTTTAGTATTGACTGAATAAATGTGATAATTCTAATGGAATTAATCTTTGAAGTACTTCATAGGATTTCAGGGAAATGTTTTTGTAAAATGACTTCAGTGCATTTTTTTCTGCACAAGTGGCTTTGATTAAAAGCCATGCCCTGAGACAGTTTTCCTGGCTGTAAATAATGAATCACAAATGCAACAATAAATGCACAGATTGCCACCCGATCCTCTAGATTCTACATGTATCGAAGTGCCTAGTAGAATACATTTTTATTCAATAGAGGCGATTGGGGGGCCGCCCCTGTAGCTCCCGGAAACAAATGCACATGCATTGAACCTTCACGATATAGCCCCCCATTGTAGTCTATGGAACAACTACCGCAAATCCCTGCTAGAGACATAAAAACGCTGCTTTATCCTATGTTTTCCCGGCCCCCCAGAAGCTGGCATTCATTTGCTTCAGCCTTACATCTCGCAGCTTCCAGGTGCCGCACACGGCTTGCTTTAGGCCACGGGCTCCGCACTTCCAGAAGCCGCTATCCACCTGCTTTAGCTTTATTCTCTCAGCTCCCAGGGGGCGCACATTGCATGTTTTAACCCTCCGGCTTTGTGCTCCTAGAAGCACATATTGCTTTAGCTTTACTGGTCTGAGTTTCGTCTCTTACAGCCTCCATTTCTCGCATTGTTTGTGATCCTATCGAGGAGAGAAATTGATAGGCTACATTTTAAACATGTTGTGTTTTGAAGGTGCAATTCATCCACAGCCCCGCACTATAGTCTAACCTATGTAGCCTATATGTGTATGTATTTATTTAAAAATGTAGCCTAAAATGCTTCTGGAAGCACAACGCCGGACGGTTAAAACATCCAGTGTGCTGCCCCCGGGAGCTGAGAGAAATAAGGCTGAAGCAGGTGTATTGCCGCTTCAGGGGGCGGCGCATAGCTTCAATACAGAGCACATGAACATGTCCTTATTCTATTACATTGTCTTAAATACACTACATATACATACGTAAAAGAAATACACAAATGTATAAATAAAGGCTCCTTCAAGACATCACATGTTTAAAAGGTAGCCTATCCATTTGCCTCTCCATGGGATCAAATGAAAGGTGACGAATTCAGTGCTGTATACGGAACCGAGAGAATAAAGCTAAAGCAGGTGAATAGCGGCTTCTGGAAGTGCGGAGCCCGTGGCCTAAAGCAAGCCATGTGCGGCACCTGGAGGCTGCGAGATGTAAGGCTGAAGCAAGTGAATGCCAGCTTCTGGGGGTCCGGGAAGGCATAGGATAATGCAGTGTTTTTATGCCACTAGCGGGGACCTGCGGAAGTTGTTCCATAGACTACAATGAGGGGCTGTATCATGAAAGCTAAATGCATGTGCCTTTGTTTCTGGGAGCTACAGGGGCAGCCCCCACTCGCCTCTATTGCATAAAATGTTCTACTAGGCGCTTCGATGCATGATACAGAATCACAAGGATCGGGTGCAGATTGCTATCTGTGTGTACATTAGTGGCAACTTTACATAGTTTATTGCTTCCCTGAAACTTCGTATTTTAATTGTATTATTCTGCTATGCTATGTACACTCACCTAAAGGATTATTAGGAACACCATACTAATACTGTGTTTGACCCCCTTTCGCCTTCAGAACTGCCTTAATTCTACGTGGCATTGATTCAACAAGGTGCTGAAAGCATTCTTTAGAAATGTTGGCCCATATTGATAGGATAGCATCTTGCAGTTGATGGAGATTTGTGGGATGCACATCCAGGGCACGAAGCTCCCGTTCCACCACATCCCAAAGATGCTCTATTGGGTTGAGATCTGGTGACTGTGGGGGCCAGTTTAGTACAGTGAACTCATTGTCATGTTCAAGAAACCAATTTGAAATGATTCGACCTTTGTGACATGGTGCATTATCCTGCTGGAAGTAGCCATCAGAGGATGGGTACATGGTGGTCATAAAGGGATGGACATGGTCAGAAACAATGCTCAGGTAGGCCGTGGCATTTAAACGATGCCCAATTGGCACTAAGGGGCCTAAAGTGTGCCAAGAAAACATCCCCCACACCATTACACCACCACCAGCAGCCTGCACAGTGGTAACAAGGCATGATGGATCCATGTTCTCATTCTGTTTACGCCAAATTCTGACTCTACCATCTGAATGTCTCGACAGAAATCGAGACTCATCAGACCAGGCAACATTTTTCCAGTCTTCAACTGTCCAATTTTGGTGAGCTTGTGCAAATGGTAGCCTCTTTTTCCTATTTGTAGTGGAGATGAGTGGTACCCGGTGGGGTCTTCTGCTGTTGTAGCCCATCCGCCTCAAGGTTGTACGTGTTGTGGCTTCACAAATGCTTTGCTGCATACCTCAGTTGTAACGAGTGGTTATTTCAGTCAAAGTTGCTCTTCTATCAGCTTGAATCAGTCGGCCCATTCTCCTCTGACCTCTAGCATCAACAAGGCATTTTCGCCCACAGGACTGCCGCATACTGGATGTTTTTCCCTTTTCACACCATTCTTTGTAAACCCTAGAAATGGTTGTGTGTGAAAATCCCAGTAACTGAGCAGATTGTGAAATACTCAGACCGGCCCGTCTGGCACCATCAACCATGCCACGCTCAAAATTGCTTAAATCACCTTTCTTTCCCATTCAGACATTCAGTTTGGAGTTCAGGAGATTGTCTTGACCAGGACCACACCCCTAAATGCATTGAAGCAACTGCCATGTGATTGGTTGGTTAGATAATTGCATTAATGAGAAATTGAACAGGTGTTCCTAATAATCCTTTAGGTGAGTGTATATCACAATATACATGTTACGATTTCAATACATCATGATTCATCACAATATCACATTTGAATCATGATACTTAGTGAAGTGCTCAGATAATATTAGGCTATATACTTCAAAGGGCGAACTTTACTTAATTCCCATTAACACCCCCTAATAAAATACACTCACCTAAAGGATTATTAGGAACACCTGTTCAATTTCTCATTAATGCAATTATCTAACCAAACAATCACATGGCAGTTGCTTCAATGCATTTAGGGGTGTGATCCTGGTCAAGACAATCTCCTGAACTCCAAACTGAATGTCTGAATGGGAAAGAAAGGTGATTTAAGCAATTTTGAGCGTGGCATGGTTGTTGGTGCCAGACGGGCCGCTCTGAGTATTTCACAATCTGCTCAGTTACTGGGATTTTCACGCACAACCATTTCTAGGGTTTACAAAGAATGGTGTGAAAAGGGAAAAACATCCAGTATGCGGCAGTCCTGTGGGCGAAAATGCCTTGTTGATGCTAGAGGTCAGAGGAGAATGGGGCGACTGATTCAAGCTGATAGAAGAGCAACTTTGACTGAAATAACCACTCGTTACAACCGAGGTATGCAGCAAAGCATTTGTGAAGCCACAACACGTACAACCTTGAGGCGGATGGGCTACAACAGCAGAAGACCCCACCGGGTACCACTCATCTCCACTACAAATAGGAAAAAGAGGCTACAATTTGCACAAGCTCACCAAAATTGGACAGTTGAAGACTGGAAAAATGTTGCCTGGTCTGATGAGTCTCGATTTCTGTTGAGACATTCAGATGGTAGAGTCAGAATTTGGCGTAAACAGAATGAGAACATGGATCCATCATGCCTTGTTACCACTGTGCAGGCTGGTGGTGGTGGTGTAATGGTGTGGGGGATGTTTTCTTGGCACACTTTAGGCCCCTTAGTGCCAATTGGGCATCGTTTAAATGCCACGGCCTACCTGAGCATTGTTTCTGACCATGTCCATCCCTTTATGACCACCATGTACCCATCCTCTGATGGCTACTTCCAGCAGGATAATGCACCATGTCACAAAGGTCGAATCATTTCAAATTGGTTTCTTGAACATGACAATGAGTTCACTGTACTAAACTGGCCCCCACAGTCACCAGATCTCAACCCAATAGAGCATCTTTGGGATGTGGTGGAACGGGAGCTTCGTGCCCTGGATGTGCATCCCACAAATCTCCATCAACTGCAAGATGCTATCCTATCAATATGGGTCAACATTTCTAAAGAATGCTTTCAGCACCTTGTTGAATCAATGCCACGTAGAATTAAGGCAGTTCTGAAGGCGAAAGGGGGTCAAACACAGTATTAGTATGGTGTTCCTAATAATCCTTTAGGTGAGTGTATAACTAGGTAGCTAACAGCAAGCATCCTATTATCAACACTTTTTTCTCAGAAACAGGAAGACATGTTGACAGCACTTTTAGTTAGTGGGGTACTGGTACATCCTGCAACTTTAAGTCATAATTAAACAGAAATTAATACTTCATATAAAATTATTTTTATAAGTGTAGGTTAATATAATCCCTTATTGTTGCTTTCTGGATTTTGCCTGGGGTCTGTTATTTGTAATGAACAATAGATCTGTATTTGAAAAATTAAATGTTAATTCAATGTACACTGCTGACGTGTTCTCAGTAAAGAGACTGAGATGCGTTAGGATAAGACTGAAGAGACCTGGAAGTACAGAAACATCACTGTGAAATACAAAACAATGCAATACAATAAATATACCAACCAATAATAATAAAAAAAAAACCAGATGGATCTGTCTAACTTTCTGTATATCCATCAGTCTTTCTGTGTAAATATGCCATGTATTGATGTCATTATTTTCATTTTAATAAATTATTGTTTTCATTTTTACTACTTTGTGGACAGTGTTCAATATACACTTGTAATAGGATAATGTACAGCCGGCTCATCAATACCATGTCTGGATAATTTATATTTTCATTACATTAGAACTATATTAAATTTATTTAGTTATTTAACTTATTTATTTCTCCACAGAGGAAACTGGAGAGAAAAAGTGCTGCATACACTGTACACATAAGAAAAAAAATATATGAACAGAGATGAGCCTAGTGATCTGTCTGTCTTTGTTTCTGTCAACCCTGAAATTTTACTTTTTTTATTGAATTTTCTGTTCATTGGTTTTAATTTTTAATCTTAACAACAAAGAGACAGACCAATTATTTCTGTTTGAACTTGCGATACACAACTGCTCTCAGGATTGCATTCACTTCAACTCTGCAAAAAGCTTAAGCACAAACTACAAGGTAGCAGAAAACACATGGCTACCCTTAGTGTAACCTCCCGACTTTATCTTTAATCTTACATCATTACAAATTAATTTTGTTTTGTTTCTATGTGGGATAAAGAAAATTGTAGGGGAGTCTTCTCTGCAACGGGGAAGTGCTAGCAGAGGCAGCAAAAATAACCTTCACTCCCTTAGTGATGGACTGACGGCAAAGAATTGAGCTGAAAGGGTTACATAGATTACTTATAGGTGGCTGATTTCTGCATTCATGTTAATTCAACTGCAAACCTTATTATGTCTCACATATTACCGGCATAAAAATAAATTAAATAAACATCGATTCTAGAGGTCAGAGTATCGATACAATATCATACATATAGAATCACAAATCTACATTAAATTGTTGTATTGGCACAACACTAGTACATAACAGGTGATATATCTGACTAATGGCTCCAAAATTTGTAAGGATAATAAATGTAAAAGTTATGTGTCTGATGTGGTTTTCAACCCTTGCTGGTACTATAAATTATTTGGCTGCAGTTTAAACATACCAGCCAGAAATTAAAGCTCTTTTATTTAATAAATTGGGCTCTGTGATGCTGAAATTATTAGCATTAGCATTCACATTTGGGCTTTGTTAGCATTACCTTGCCTTTTGTCAAAACATGCAACACATTGTTATCACAAAAAGTAAGAAACAGCAGGCCTGTCTTAAATGAAATATAAGGTTTTAAAAGCTGGTGGCATACACTTACCTGCTTTATTTACTGCTTTCAGGGGAACATGATCCATTACAATTCGAATCTAGAAGGTTATTCAACCCCTCAAAAAGTAATCCATGGAATAATACCTTTAACGTTTGAATGTAAACACTTGGGAAGAATTAGACTTTGACTATTTGAAAAGGATTGGTAGTAAAAGAAAATTAAGATAGTATTGGATGATATTTAAGCACGGTAATAGACTACAGACAGAGTGCGTGGAAGAGGAAGAGATGAAAATCAAGTACTGCTACCAACTATAGCCTGATTGTGTATTATTCTATCAAATATTTTAATCATCCACATGATTAATCATCCCCAAGATGTACAGAACCCTATATTTTCTTAGTTTCAATGTTTTTCACCATGCATCTAGAAATGAATTGTACAATGTATAAAAGTGCAAATCTATTAAATTACAACATATGTGTGAAAATGTTATAAAAAGTGTAATGATTTTTTATTTATTTCATAAATCAATTTTTGGCAGCTGTAATTAAAAATGCATAATATTTTACATTCAGGCAACAAATGTTTATACAGTTATCCTCTTAATGTTAAGTTTTTTCTGATATCAATCATTTTCTTAAAGGCTGTGCTGATATTTCTTTTTTTTTCTCTGTTCCAAAATATCAAAGCAATGGGATGTAGGAAAGACACTTCCAGAGGTTTCCTCCTCTGTGCTGCTGCAGTCTTGAGTTATTTTAATATGTGGCAATATTTCAGACTTTGATACGCAGATGGCATACTAGTCTGCACCTGGTTTCCAGTGGGATTTAAAGCTGTGACCTCCGAAATGTGCGAGAGAAATATGTCAGCACTCTTTCACCAAGAACCTACCTTATGAATAATAATACGGCTAGGTATAGTGTGACAGCCAAGCTGCACAAACTTGAATGCAATGCTAATTTAGAGAGATATACCTTATACGGAACATCAAGGTGCAAATGAAAGCTGGCACTGTTGTCTGGAAGGCTTCCAGGAAAGCCTGAGATGGCTGAGCAGCACATCTTTTTGATGCAGCAGATCACCTTTAGAACTTGAAGTGCTGTCCGCGACAAGGAATTTTAAAAATGTTTTTGATCATTAAATTATAGATGTGCATGCGGAAGTGTGATATAATCAGCATTCTTTATCAGGTTGCACTTCTGCAGAATACACAGAAGGCACGTGCTGATTGTTTTGGCCTGTCAATACATACATACATAATTGCATACATTCAATCATAAAGTAAATGCACAAAAACATGGAATTTCCCAAATCAAAGCTATAGAAACTCAAACAAAATGGTTACACTTTTGTTAAATAGTTTTCTATTAAGTAATATAGAAACTGGTTTTAGAAATAATTATTGAGACTTTTTAACAGGCATCCTCATACCAATTGAATAATTAGTTATATTATGTTAGGTATCACTTGTTTACTCCTTAAAATATAAGATTATCAATGTTTTATAATCATGTTACTAAAAAGATTGTATTTGGCAATTTGTGGAACTAATTAATGGTAATTATTTCAACCATTAGAAAAGCAAGAAACAAAGGTCAACATGCTATGAACCAATGATGGCCTAGGACAGAATCAGATGAAGACAAACACAATGAAGGTCCAAACACAATGAAATTCAAAGCAAGTTATTTTAAAAGTTTTCTAACAACCTGTTTTCCTAGTTTGTTAGTGATGAGGAACAGGAACGCTTCTTCAGAACCAAGCTTCTGTGGGTTTCCAACTCGGAAAATCAATTATTTATTGAACAAGCAATGTGTCAAGCCACTTCTGTCAACTAATCAGCTCTCCTTTTGTGCAATCAGGTTCAGGCATCCCTGCTAAGCTGTGAAGAAAGGTTTCACACTCAGGGCACGAGTCAACAGCCCTCCAACCAAACTTCAAGATAAGACTTAACCTGTAGTCCAATCAGCCTTGATTATATGCCATATAATCACATGGTCATAACCTGGTAGTTATCCATGGATCAAGGCACTAAATAAGATTGAATAGGCCTGTGTAATGGCATTGGTAATTTTTCGATGTATGAATTTGACGACATTATGAATTAAGAAATTATCATTTAAGAAAAATAAAGACGTGTACATTTTGCATTTTTTTTTAACTTTTAAAATCAATTTGTGATATGATATTACTTTGCTAAATCTGCATGTAGAACGTCAAGAATTTATATAAACTATTTAAATCAATAATTTAATACATTGTAAATGAGCAACATCCATTGTCTTAGAACTTCTGAGTTTTTCCCAAACCTAGTTTGCCTTAATTGTAGTTATTCAGTCCAGCTGCGCTCTTTCTCGGTAACAAAAGATCAAGCAGTTGAATTAGGGGACAAAAACCAAGAGACAGTGTTTAGGGCACCAACAACTTTCTAAATTTAGAAGCATGTGGCCACTACAGTGTCAGGTTTTCAGAATGATTGCCTTCCTGGATGAACTCATCCAAGAAGATTTCATTTGTGAACGTTGTCGGCATGTTGAAATCCTAGAGATCAAGGTCCATGATCTTGAGGTCCAGCTTCTTGATCTGCGCTGTATTAGTGATATAGAAGAATTTGTCAATCAGCCCATGAGAGAGATGGTGTGCACCCCAAAACCTAGGAGAGTTGAGACCATAAAGCAGGAAAGTGTAGAGAACTGCTGGGTTACAGAGTAGGTCGTAACTGCAGAAAAGGGCGTGCACAACCCCTAGAGACATAACAAGAACTAGAAATGCCAAACAGGTTTCAACTGCTGGACACCGAGTTGGACAGTGACAGCTCCGAGGGTGATGGGAGGGCAGTTGAGCACCAGAGCACCATGGTGCCCACTCCCCCCCAGAAGAGGGAGGTAGTTATAGTAGGAGACTCGATTCTTAGAGGTGTAGATCACACAGTGTGCTCTAGTGATAAGGAGACCCACATGGTATCTTGCCTGCCTGGTGCTCAGGTTGCAGATCTCCCTAAACTAGTAGACGGGCTACTGGGAATCCACTGGTCATGGTCCACATTGGAACCAATGATATAGAAAAAGGTAGGACAGAGGTTCTGCAAGACAAATTTAAAGAAACAAAGGAGCAGAATTTCCACGGTAGTTTTCTCTGAAATACTTTCGGTACCACGTGCATGGCCAGGGAGACAGGCTGAGAGTAGAAAGTTTAACACGTGGTTGAAATCTTGGCATAGGGAAGAGGGTTTTAGGTTTATGGAGCATTGGTCTTTCTTCTGGGATAGATGGGACCTGTACAAACTGGATGGTCTACATCTAAACAGAAAGGGGGGCTAATGCATTGGGAGAGCATATGTGCAGAGTAATTGAGGATGTTTTAAATTAGGGACCAGGGGGGCATGGAGCTCTGACAATGTGAGATGTTCCACTAAGGAAAGAAAACAAAGGGAAACTGCTAGTAGGAAAGTCCTGAAGTGTTTGTACCTCAATGCCAGGAGTAAGGTCACTAGAAGCCACAGTGCTGGAGTGTGACTATGATGTTGTAGGATTGACAGAAACACGGCTTACAGAAACGATGGGGATGAATGCAAGTTGAAAGGATACACACAGTTTAGGAGAGACAGGCAAAATTGAAGAGGGGGTGGGGTAGCATTTTGTCAGAAATGACACAGAAGAACTCAAATTAGATCCTAGTAATAAAACAAAATAGGAGGAGTGGTGGGAGTGTGTTACAGACCACCCAACTCAGATATTCAGAAAGATGTTGCATTGTACAGTGTAATCAGGACTGCATGTAGCAAGGATGTGGCTGTTATAATGGGGGATTTCAAGCCTAGTTGGGACTACAGAAGCAGAAATATAAATGGTTGAGATGGTAAATGACTGCTTTATAACTCAATTTGTCAGGGAACCAACCAGAGAGAGTGTATGCATTGACCTTATCTTTTCAAATGACCATGGCAGAGTCAGAGGGACACTAGTCAGAGAACCAATGGCAAACTGATCACAATATGATTAGCTCTGAGGCATTCTTTCAAAATACAAGGACCAAGTCTAAAACAATGATCTACAATTTTAGAAAAGCAAACCTTGGAAGTATGAGGCAGCACTTGGAAGAGTTGGACTAGGGCGCACTGGATACAGATTCAGCCGAAAATGGATGGTTATATTTTAAGAATATACTACTTGAGGCTCAGGAGAAATTTGTGTCAAAACTTAGCAAATTGCTAAGCAAACAGATAAAGGGCAAAAATGGAAGTATCTTGGAAAATGAACAAGATGTGGCAAATGTTCTAAATGAGTATTTCACAGAGGTTTTTACAAAATAAAAAATGAATAACATGCCACAGGTTAACAACCAGTCCAGTCAAACCCTAAGAGAGATCAGGATAAATGAGGAGGAGGTACTAAAGGGACTAGCAGAATTAAAAACAAACAAATCACCTGGGCCAGGTGGTATATTTCCAACAGTACTTAAAGAAATGAAGGAAATTATTTTTAGGCCGCTAACTCAAATGTTCCAAATTACACTTAGAACAGGGGATGTGCCAACTGACTGGAAGACAGCAAATGTCATACCAATCCACAAGAAAGGGGACAAAACTGAGCCAGGAAATTACTGACCAATCAGTCTCACCTGCATCACCTGTAAAATGTTGGAAAAAATGATTAGATAGAAAATAGAGGAGCATCTCAATGAAAACCATATTCTTGGAGATAGTCAACATGGGTTTAGACGAGGCAGATCATGTCTTACAAATGTATTGGAGTTTTTTTAACAAGCAACTGCAGCTGTAGATCATGTGAAAGCATATGATATGATATACTTCAATTTTCAAATAACTTTTGATAAGGTTCCACACCAAAGACTGATCCTCAAATTGGAAGCTGTAGGTATTCAGGGTAATGTAAGTAGATGGATTATGAACTGGTTGATGTATAGGAAACAGAGGGTGTCGATTAGAGGAGTCGCTTCTAACTGGAGTGAGGTTGTTATTGGAGTTCCACAGGGATCAGTACTAGGGCCTTTGCTTTTTCTAATCTGTATTAATGATCTGGACTCTGGGATAGTTAGCAAACTTGTCAAATTTGCAGATGATACTAAAATAGGTGGCTCAGCAGATACAATCTCGGCAGCACAGGCTATTCAAAGGGACTTGGATAATATTCAGTTGTGGGCCGACAGTTGGCAGATAAAATTCAATGTGGACAAGTACAAGGTATTACATGGAGGTAACAAAAATGTCAACTATAATTACACTATGGGAGGAATAGAACTAGATGAAGTAACGCATGAGAAAGACCTAGGAGTCTACATGGACTCCTCACTTTCTCCATCCAAACAATGTAGGGAAGCAATACAAAAGGCAAACAGGATGTTAGGGTATATTGTCAAAAGTGTAGAATTGAGAACAAGGGCAGTAATGTTCAGACTGTACAATGCACTAGTTAGAGCTCATCTGGATACTGTGGACAGTTCTGGGCTCCACACTTCAAGAAAGATATCGCTGCTCTAGAGGCAGTTCAGAGGAGAGCAACCAGACTTATTCCAGGTCTGAAGGGAATGTCCTACTGGGAGAGACTGAGGGACCTGAACCCTTTCACCCTGGAACACAGGAGACTACGTGGGGACTTGATCCAAGTCTTCAAAATCATGAAGGGCATTGACCACATCAAACCAGAGGAGCTTTTCCAGATCAGCAGGGACACACGCACCCGGGGACACAAATGGAAATTGGGCTTCAAGGCATTCAAAACGGAAAACAAGAGACACTTCTTCACACAGAGAGTTGTCACAAACTGGAACAAACTCCCCAGTGATGTGGTTGACGCTGAAAATTTGGGAACATTTTAAAATAGACTGGATAGGATACTTGGTTATTAATGGACACCAAACGAGCACGATGGGTCGAATGGTCTCCTCTTATTTGCAAACTTTCTTATGTTTCTTAGTTGGACATATGGGTAAAGTGCTCTTTTACTGGAAGTTAACATGTCACTCAATTAAAATCACAGCGTTCCCCCTACCATTGTACTGGTATAAAGTCCCCCTCATCAACAATTCAGTACCAGACCGCCCTGCCTATGCATCATTTCTGTGGGAAACATTGAATCAAGTACCTGTACATAAACTGTGTGCTCGTAAAATTAAATAAACATGATTACTGTTTGAGGTACCATATTTTGAACTACAAGGGGATATTTTATATTGTTTATATGGATAATCTTTAAAAAAAAAAAGGATTTTCAAACAAATCTATATAGTAGTGTGGTATCATCAGTAAATTATGCAAATGAGTACCAATGAAGCTTCGAACCTTCCTTTGGTAATGTGTTCAAAACCTTCGAAGGTAACAACTGACCCTTCGGGACAGCCCTAAAAAACTTAGATCATTACTTTCTCATACCAAACAGTGCAAAAGGTAATGGTAATCGACAGTGAATTGTCGCAGAACAGAGGGTATTTTCCATGCACATATAGTCTTCTTATAATAAGAGTTTGTTACTATATTATATATTATATAATTTCAATATTATAATGAAAGAAGTAATATTGTACTCAAAAATCCAACTAAAGAGTCTTAGGCTGCTGGACTGAATTATTCCAATTCAGTTTGCCGTTCCAAAAAGTTAAAAAGTCCAAGCTATCCCAGTGATCTGACCAGAATGCTTGCTTGATGAACAGGTTTTGCACAAAGTTTAATGACTTTTGACAAAGTCTCGGTACAGTCTCCACAGCTGAGGCTGAGTTGCTGGCTGGGTTCAGAGTTCATTCTGAGACTTAAACAGCATGAAACACAGACTTTGTTTTTGCTTGGAGAGAGCTGAGTACTTGATGTAAAGATTTGAAGTCTTGAGAGCCTTGATGGAGCCTGGAGAGTCTGCAGAGTGGGGATTCAGTAGCGCCACTTTAAGGAAAGTTAAGGTGATGATTGGATTACTTCCAGTTATGGGCCATTGTCAGGGCCCTCGTGGTACGTTCCTCATTGGGGATATTCAGTGGGGTAGATACACTGCTTAACAATTGGCTGCTCACCCGTTCACTGTCAGTGGATTTACAACATCAGTTGCCTTTGCTTGTGGAATGCAAAGGGGCATATTAACACTTTCCAGACACAGGATCGAACATTTTGATTATGTGAAAAGTGGCACAAGCTGGCACCGAAGAGGCGGAGGGTCCTTTTGTGAAACTATGGATTTTCTATGAGGCTGTCCATACTCCCCTAGACTGTGGGCTTTAGAGACAACACAGAACATCTTAATGTATTTTATTGCCTGATAGCAGTGGGCAGTCTGTGAAGGGTCAGAGATCTGGAGAGGGAATAGAGTAAAATAATTCATCACTTTATATAAATTCTTATTAATTAAAACAACACAGTGTGCTGGTTGCTACACACATGATTTTGAATTGCTTTCTTAATTTCTCAGATGAATGTAGTCAAAATTACCCTGTCCTTTGTCTAATCGGGCCCTCATCACAGAATGGATTTCTGCATGGAGCTTCCCTGCTGTCTATTAGTTCACTAATCCATCCAATCTCTCTTAATTAATCGGTTCTATTAATTGTTACAAAGATAATATTGGTAATAGAATAATACCAGCCCCAGAGTTAAAGTCTCATGGCACTTTAATAAAGAAATTAACGCTAAAATCTAATTTGGAAAGCGCGCTGCAAATGGGTCATTAGGGCTGCCTCTCTGGGGATATTCACAATTAAGCTCAAGTGAGAAGACCTAAAAGAAAGTGATAGACCTGAAGGTGTTAGTTAACATCATAGCAAGGTACCAGGTTATCACACAAATCATATTCAGGACTTGTTATTAACATCCCTAATCAAACACATATTAAGAAATATGTTTCATGAGTAAACTTTTGCTCTATGTTTTTCCCTCAAGATTGAAATTCACAATCTGTATCATTATAATCATTAATAATAATGAATATTGCTTAGAACATACCAAATAATTATTGACATTATTATATTGTACAAAATTCAAAAAAGTAGTCATACACCTCTTAAGAAATCACTTTGAATATTAGTTGTCATAAGTCTTACAATTGTATTTTACCTCCAAATCTACTGTATGTTATGCCGCAGGGAAAACCTGAGCTCAGGCCTTTAATGTATAAAATATATAAAATATCTATAGGGGACATGGTTTATGGAATCACTTAACTTTTAGAACAAACTTCTGGCTTTAACACTGAGTTCGTCGAGATTTAGTGTTTATTGATGCAGTTTTCAAGCCCCTTATTATCTCTTTATTTGTTCTTGCAGTGACCTAGACATATAAATGCATTTGATATAGTTAATCCTGTTTCTGTCAATTTCTTAGATTTATGCATAATTATTTTGTTTATAGAGTTCTGACTTCTATCTGTAGATTGAACAGCAGTTATAAATATAGACATAACAGATTGTAATTTGTTTTGTATTTTGCACAAACTGTGGTTAAATGCAGACTATTAAAAGCTGTCATTATACTGAATAATGTAAGATGTAATGTAATACAAATAGGAGAAATACTTAAATCAAGTATTTTTGTGCATTGGTTCTATTACACACCCATACAGTATATATATATATATATATATATATATATATATATATATATATATATATACACAGCTCTGGAAAAAATTAAGAGACCACTGCACATTTTTCTTAAATCAGCATCTCTACATGTATGGCAGCCATTCCATTCCATTCATATTTTTATTTGGAATTTGGGAGAAATGTTGTCAGTAGTTTATGGAATAAAACAAAAATGTTCATTTTACCCAAAAACATAAATAGTAAAACCAGAGAAAATGATAACTTTGCAGTGGTGTCTTAATTTTTTTCCAGAGCTGTATATATATATATATATATATATATATATATATATATATATATATATATATATATATATATATATCATAACTGGCATTGACTTTCAATAGTTGGTCTTTGGTGGTTAATTGTTAGTTCCCCCAGGAGTAGCGAATTATTGAGATCTTACTGTATATGCTGGTGTATCTACTTGAATGGTATTTTCAAAGCCATTCACCTGCATATAGGATGCACAGTACAGACCACTCTCAAGATTGACAGAAAATAGGCACAGGATACGGATTGACCTCCAATCCAAATACGGCACTGCACATACTCAAAGTTTCCAGAAACCACAGACGGAAACACACACACACACACACACACAAGTCAGGCTGTTAAGTTATTATACAATAGACAATCAATAGTCAATAGACTAGTGAAGTCACTGAAAACATCTTGTAAGGACACAGGAAATGTATTTCTAAATATTACAAAATGCAATAAACTCTATTTGTCTGGTTTTAAGCATTCTGTTTGTAGAGCAGTAGTGACTGTTCCACATTAATCCTTGTCACAAGACTGTATTAACTACTTACTAAATCTAATGATAGAATAATGCAGCAGTAAAGTGTTCTTTGACAATAATGTCACCTGAGATACCTTTCAGTTTGTTGTTGAGTTTTCTTATATTTTATTTACTATCCATTCCAAATAATTCATGAAAGATCTTCTGTCTGCTGTGAAATGAGGAACAATAATGTTTTTTAAGTCCTTCAGCACAAATATTTTTCATATTTACCAATTATATTAATTGTAAGGCAGTCATGGTTAACATTACCAATATGTCGATTGTTTACTGACAATAAAACTGAACAAACCTTAAACAGATTTGTGTTGAACTGACTTGAAACACATTGTAGTGCAGAGGACATCATCTTCAACACAATGGTACAATGGCAAGGTCATCCCATCTGTAATAAAAAAACAAAGACATTTGATTAATCCTCTCTCATTTTAAAAACTCAATCCTCTCCTGTGATATCTAATGAAAGAGTGCTTGTTCATATGAAAATAAATAATATAAATAAGTTTTTCCAGGGATCATGCTCCAAAATACATACAGTTGTAATATTACTACTTTTGCATGAATACTGGGTTCAGCAGCAACTTTGCTAAAACATAATAATTACAGGGAATGTTTTACAGATATCCAATTTTTGCCACATAATAATGCAAGTGATAGTGCAGTAGAATTATCCATAGCAGTGGGTGTTGTAGGTGGGCTGGGGAGAAAACCAGTTGCAGTCATTGCGTTACTTTTATAATATTGTCAAACTGGATGCTAAATTGCTGTGTAACTGGATGGGCATGGAAATAGTCTTTTAATATGCTAATATGGCACAATTTGTTCTTAGGTGTAAAGAAATTATGTTCTAATGGCGTGATGCTGGGCTTAAAAAACATTATTGAAAATGCGACTGAAAACGGCTATGCTCATTTCTGGCTTTTAATTAGAAAGCAACGCAACGTGTTATAATAGAAAGCGATTATGCAGAAATGCTTAGACTTGCATTTGTAATTAACCTTTCAACTATGTCTTCTATTTAAATATAGGGGTGCATGCAAATGTGCCCAACAGTAGCCATGACTATGGATGTTTGTAAATCAGTTGTGTTAATTACATTTTTGGCAGAGGCTCGTTGTTACTCTTAAGTCTGTGTGGATCCCACTAAGTACGATATTGGCAAGCTCTGTATCTACAGCTCGCTCTGGAAAGTGCTAAATTGGCCTTTCCTAGACAGCCCTCTCATTTCACAAAGCAGGAACAACACCTGTAGAAAGGGCAGAAGGGATTGCTTTCAGTTGGGTTGGCATTACATAAAGCAATATATATTCATACATGTACACTATAATACCAACTGTATTAATACATGGGACAAAATATAACAAGACATCTGTTCAGAATTTTTTTAATAAGAGTGTAGGCCTATCCTTTGTCTTAATGCCGACTGAGGCATTTTGCATAGATGGCCAGAGGAATCTTCCCAAAACTGGGTCTCTATTGCCATGGCTGAAGTTGGCCCAGGCAGTTCATTCCAGGAGTGCAACTGGATAATTGTTTTTCTCCGTCAGTTCTTGCAACACTTTGTCCTCTTCATTGCAAATACCTGAACATACTATAGAAGATTCTTCCACACAACCTCAAGAGTGTATCTCTGTCTATTCCCATCAGATAATTTTGAATCATCATGCATAGTATATTTATGTTGGTTGGGCTTTTCTCTCTCCCCTGTCAAGATCATTTCATTGTATTTCACTTAGTTTAAGAAAAGGAGAGAGCATCACTTAAATTGTTTTTTTTCTTAACAATTTAAGTAATGTAGCTAAATAACTCTGTAGACTGAGTCAAGCTGTGTGTTTAGGTTAATTATAATTTTCAGTCTTTTGACATTGTTTTTCTTCCCAATGTCAAAAGATAGTAGTCTGAAAAGGTATTCACTTCTATGATTACACAATTGTTGTTACGTTATTACAGGAGTACGCTGGATTTGCCAATCTTCAAATAGTATCAGCAATTCCCATTCTGTCTTCAGGAAACATTTTGGAAAGAATACCTTTACTATTCATCATTTGCATAACTGCAACAACTTGTCATTAGAGATTACCTCTGAAATGCACCCTCCCACCCCGCCTGAAAAAATGCCAGTGGTATCTGGGGGCCAAGAGTAAATGGCCATAGGCGTTTAGGTGACAACTGGAGTGAATTGTATAAAGAACTGCAGTATAAGAGGAAGCTTTCCCGATAAGTGTGGTCTGTGGACAAGACCGGTGTTAGTCAGCTACACTAAGTTTGTCTTAGAAGAATTAAAAGGAAAGGAGAGGAATAATAGCTCAATTACCCTTCTAGTAAAGAGAGGCTTCAGTAAGCTGCTTTACACACTGTAACACTTCTTATCACTTCTCCTTGTACCTCACAATGAGAATAATCTCGGCAAGAATCACAGTGTGCTCCCACAGCCATTCTGTCAGTTCTTCTGGGAGCTGAACCATTGACTGCAGAGGTGTCAGGGAGATATTTTACAGCTGTGCCACGAATCTGCATGTCAACTATCATTTAGCACAGCAATGTGATGATGTCCCCGACACTGAGCGAGCAGGTGAGCAGGGGAGGGGGAGGTTGGAAACCGAGGAGACCAAGGGAGAGGGGGAAAGAAACTGTGTTAACCTCACACTTGGTGCTTCACTGCGCCATTAGCGGCTGTTGCTGGCGAGTCCCATGCTCCACTACGAAGCTTTTGGGAAGAGAATTTGCTGCTGCTTGGAACACATGGGGACTTGTAGATGGTACACGCTCTTGAATCACCAAGGCCAGTCGTTGAGAGGAGGGTACTTCAGTAGAGCTCACTCCGATTCAGAAAGCTGTTGGATTCCCCCTGGGGCACAAATATTCCAGCCCATATGCCTGGCTTTAGTGCATCTCCCCAAAGCACCAATGGCTTGAAGCATTTAGAATCTCGGTACATGGAAAAGCTTTATCCCCTGCTTGTCATTTTTATATAACTAGCTTTGGATTGTTATGGTTTTAACCCAGTGGGCATAGCAGTGTGGGATTTATTTAGTCAAATTCCACAACTCCCAGCAGTGTTCTTGTTATGCCTAATTCCGCCGAGTAATTAATTTCAAAATGTTAGTAAACTAGGTTTCACTTCGAGCGGCTACCGGAAGCACAGCCGTTTCTCGAGGAAGTCTGCAGGAGTTTTGGTGACACTGGCCATGGGACATCGGCCGAGAACCACTGCAATGTGATGTGAGTCAAAAGAGGGTTCATTGGTTTGTCCTAGAACAACAGCTCCTGTATCTGGATCGGCTCTTTTGGGACTGGGCAGTATCAGCAGCTGCTGTGTCTTTCCTCCAGCCCTCCAGTTGGCACCTAAGTCCTAGTGTTCCTGATCTGAATTTGCAGCACTAGAAAACCGATCAACCTGAAAACATGTCTCAGAGGATACGTGCATGTGTTGATGTGTTTGTGTGTGTGTGCGTGTTTTCCTTTCCCTGATCATTGGGGAGTACATCTGCAATTTGTTATATATCTATTATTTCAGTGTAGTATATTTATCACAATCAGACTTAAGCACTGGCTACATACCCAGACATCATGTGTGAAAGCATGCGTTCTTCTCTGTCAGTAAAGAAGTAGCAATGACCAATTGACAATGATCTTCTATTCAAAGTATTTATCATTTACATTGCTCCTGTATATCAGTGGCTCATTTCCATGTTTTGCACTCTTCTGGTGTTCTGCTATTGTTATTAGTGCAATTTGTATTGTGATTCCCAATGTGTTCACAGGTGCAGTACTTACAATGTTAACAGGACAATGTCCTCCTACTGTGGCATCACCTCTTTAAACCATAGACACTCGAACCATATAAAATATCATTTGGCTTCAACCTATAAGCAACTAGAGTATGTGAGAGACTTTATTTTCACCTTCAACCATGAAAACAGAACAACAACACAAACCAGAAAACACTGATCCCCTTTCCACTCTCTCAGGTTAAGATCACATAGACCTTGCAGCCAGGCATCTCATCAGTGGTAATTAAGGATCTATTAATAAATTACACAAAGCTGAAAGCAGGTTGTTCAGATTTGATACTGTATTTTGCTGCAGGCTGGATATTAATGGATATCCTTTTTAAGTACCATTAGTATGATGAACCTTTAGTAGAACAATGAGGAACTATCTAATCTGTACATGGGGCTTTTCAAGCTGTAACTGCCAAGGCTCTCATGTGTACCAGTTCTGTCAGTCAAGTAAATAAAATCCCCAATTAATTGATGCAATATCCACGATAGGATTAATGCACTGCCACCTGAAAGTTGTACTCTAAGTAGCAACTGTTCACTGTATGGGCTGCTATTTTTAAAATAAGACCATGCCTTATGAAGGTCTCATTGGCACCAATAATAGATTAGCATCACACAGGTAAATGAATAAATAAATGAATACATAAATAAGCAAGCAAACAAACAAATAGTACTGAACAAATAACATGCTTAGCACGTTGCTGTGCTCCAGTGTTCCATTGTTGGATCAATAGGGCTATTAGTGTGTGGTACTCTAGATACACCATGCAAAAATACTGTTTGTAAGTCCACCTTACATGCACAAAGGTACATTACATTTACATTTCTGTTTTTCTATTACATCATGTTTTTGTTGTTGGTGGTGGTTTTTGTAGCAGAAGGTTTTAATATTGTTATTCTGAGAACTTGAGTTTACACAAGTATTTGCAAATACCATGATGTGCACAAATGTGGTTGCAACCTAGCCTTCTATGCCAATGACACAAATGTTTATTTGCCTTTTTGCCAAATATCATATTAAGACATTTTTTGCAATACATGGATTGAGACCTAACCTAAGCAACAGCTACTTCATTCTAATCCATATCTTGGAATCTACTCAGCAAAACTTAGTATCTTTTCATATTGATGATAATTTGAGGTCACTATATACATTATACCAGTGATCTTAAATGAAATTGGACCCATTGGAGTTACTGTAGTGATTTAACCTCCCAGTCTCAGATGAGAGGAGGTAAAGCCATGTTTCTGCAAACTCCAGCATAACAAGCACAAAGACTTTTACTCACAATCTTGAGAAATCACAAAGTGATCTATGCAAAAATCTATGTTAACAAATGTTAACAAATGCATAATTACACTGTTCTTATGAATAACTAAGATGTAATTACTGAGTACCTACTATGTTAATACACTGTAATTAGGGAGACCTATTGTAAAGTGTTACCATCCGTCCATCCATTTTCAAAACCGCTTATCCTGAAGAGGGTTGTAAAGTGTTACCGATTATTGTAATTCTAGCTGTACATCACCAATGATCAAGTCACCTTTGGTTTGACCATAGGAAAAAAAATGGTGAACAACTGTTTTGTGTGTTCTTTTTTAATGAATGAATAAGAAGTTAATTGATGACTTAATCATTCTATTTATGAATTGGGTTTGTTAATTGATTAAAAAAACAATTCAATGGGAATGTTGTGATTGTTGGTTGATCAATGCAGTTGGCATCATCTATACCATTTAGTTAAGCACAAGCTTTGTTTTCTAGTTCTGGATGTTGACCACTGAATTATCTATTGATGAAGGCTTATGACCTGAAACAGGGTTGCACATAAGTACTACAAAGATTTGGAAAAATTAAAGAGTCAGAGACAATAAATCATGAAGGTTTATAGATATATTTGCTACACATCTTAGTTGATTACTTTTCCATTATACTTTTTTGTATATGTTTCGGGTGTTGATGGTACAATATGCTAGGAAACACCTGGGTTGAAGTTGATGGCAAGCCCTACATAAGGTGTATATCAGGTTATTTTTGGAAAGCTGTTCGTATATTCTTTGACATACCATGGAAATATGCAATTTTCCTTTCATCCCATGGTTATCAGTACTATTCCCTATTAAACAGCATCACATGGTAAAAAGGTAATTTTTTGTTGAAAAATTAAACACATTCAGGTAATGTTTGTATTCACAATCATTGATCGTGAAATGCATTATAGTGTTCATTGCCAATATTATCTCTACACATTATACACATTTCATCAGTAATCTGATGGTGTAGACCAGTTTTACAAGAAAGCAGTTCATGGAGATTGTGAGACCTCACTGGTTGGATTTACTGCTGTCTCTCCAAGCTGTCCCTGATAGAAGTACACAAGTAAACCAAGAACAAAGGAGTATGTGTTATCAATCTGGGACTCAGATTCGAACAGGAACACCTCAGCCACAACGGAGCAACAGACTTGCCACACCAGAGACTGGTCCCCTTATGAGGGGGTTTTAATACTCTACCAAGTCCGGAGGGAATGACATCACTGTAACGGGCTCTTTTTACTTATAATGAACCTCCTTACACCAGCAGACACTAGAAGGGAAGAAATAAGAGCAGGAAATATATCAGATTGGTACTGTTTATCCTGTGTCCTGTCTTTTTTGTCATTTAGGAGCACCTACAAATCCATATCCAGTGTGTTTCTGAACGGACTCTGCTGCCCAGGGTCACACCAATTTATAAATCTGTTACAGTGCCTCTGAAGCCATGTTTGTCTTCCTTACTGACTAAGTGAGTTATCTAACAAAAGGCACCGGATTACTTTCCCATTGTTTGATAACAGCACCCGATTTCAGGTTAATGATGTCCTTTGTTTAAAAACACTCTACTTCCATTTGTGATATGCTGGTTCTCAGTTGTTTCTGATTTGCATCTAAATCCACACTAATACTCTCTTGGGAATCTCTATGGCTGAAACCTCTGAATGGTAAACGGGTCCTAGCTCCAAAGAAAAATATTGATTTAAGTTGCTTGTGGGGCTCAGCCCACCCAATCTCCCAAAAGGAAGTATTATATCCAGTTCCAATTCACTGCCTGTATTACTGGGGCTTCAGGGGTTACTAACAGTAAGTCCTGGACAAAAAAAAAAGGAGTATAAAGTAATAGCAGACAATGATAGAAATACACAAATGCAGTTCAGTGGATCTCAGGGGACTCTGGTCAGACCCATTAAGGAACTAAGGGGAGTTATTCTGGGCGCTCAAATCACACAATAGGTTCTTGGAAATGGCTCGAATCGGGATAGAATTGAAAGGTGTTATTATTTTCTGATAAAGTTTGTCTGCTGCCAGTTTAATTTATTATTATTATTATTATTATTATTATTATTATTATTATTATTATTATTATTATTATTATTATTATTAAAAAATATATAATATGATTAATTCACAGTATCATGTCCCTCAGCCTGTTTGGGAGACACATTATCATTTTAAGGAGACATTTTTTCACACACTGAAAAAGCAGAGAGGGAGAAGCTGGTGAGAACAAATCAAGAGCTGGGCACTAGAAATATAACAAGCCACGGGTGCACACTTACATTCACTATAGTTTTACTACGAAACAGGGAGTTCTTTTTTACAGTTTGAATGACACACCGGGGAACATAAAGTACCTATAAAACAACTTGCATGCTCCTATAGTAAATACGAAAAGCTAGTTTGGAGCTATGTGTTAAATAAATATGTTTGTTATAGCAAAGCACGCTTTTTTCCCCCCATTCTTCAAATTGCATACAGCTTTCATGTCAGTTAGACTTAACATTACTTCTGGATAATATAAGAGAATAAATGTATAAACATGCAGATATATACATAGATGTGTATGTATATATATATATATATATATATATATATATATATATATATATATATATATATATATTATAAGATATGAAGCATTGCTCACATAAATAAAGAAATAAGAAATGAATAAATAACGATGAGCAGGGGGGTGGGGGGGAGGAAATGCAATGTTTAATTGAAGCAAATGATTTTGGAAGGCACATCAAAGAGGTATAAGATAGGGTAAACCACATCCCTTTCAGTGTATTGCGATTGAGTTTCTAAACTGTTTAATGAAGTACGGGCTGTTTAGAATAAATAAAGCAAGCCAAATGAAAACTGAACTTCCCATTTGTAATAGACTTTAAAGCAATGCCAAGGTTCAGATCAGCTTAAATTACTTTGCAAACAGGAATTCGGCAATGTATTTTGTGATGTTTAATCATGCATAATTTTGCTGATCCTTTTCCAAATATGTTCTTTTTTTTCTTGCCTTTGAATGTCTATGTTAGAAAGGACGCAAGGCAAGGATTAATATACAGGTGCATACTTTTAAAGGTGCAGTAACACTGAAATGATCATTGCACTGTGGTAGTGTTAATTTCCAGTCTATAATTATGTTTCCCAATTATTTTTTCTTCATCTTTGCTGCATTCAGCTTTATAGACGTGCACACTCTCAGATAGGTATAAAGTGCATGGATATGAAGACATATCATTTATTATTTTTATTAACAGCAGGTTCGATTGACAAGCTGTAGTGTGGGTGGAACATTTGAAAAGAAAAGAAGAGTAAACATACCAAGGTTATAATTATGTTCAGACATTAAAAACTTTACTGTTACTACTTTTTAACAATGCTATAGCAATAAAAATGGAATAAACCAATAAACCACGATTACTTTGCATACAATATAATCATGTCATACAGACAAACACATGCAAACACAAGTAAATATCTATTTTTGGATATATACAGAGTGAGGCCTGTCATAATAAGATGCTCCCTTTTTTTGCTTAGTGTTTTTTCTTGAGCTACATTTCTGTGTATATGTACATATATTCATTTTATATATATTTGTACATTAAGTATACACAGACACCATGGACAATACATTTCCTTATTTAAATAAATACATATAGCATCTCCCAGGCAAAATGTAATGTATTTTTGTTACTGAGGGCAGACATTCTACGACTCAAGTGTTTTGCATACAACTGTGAATGTGTTTCGGAAGCTGACAAATAGGTAATAGCAGGCTCACAGAAGCTCTGCGGATCTCTAAATAGGAAATAATGAGCATTTGAGGTTATCAGAGCTCATCTAACTGCTTACGTCTCTGTTTTAGAAAGAGCTGATGTGATTTATATTATAGCCCACTTAATCTCTTTTGCAAGGAGGGGGAAACAACCAAGAAAAAGAATAAATTGCCCCTCATTGAAAATCGCAAAAACAACACACAAGTGGGGGGTATGTCCTGGAAAATGAACTCGATAGCAATAGAGAGGTGAATAATGAGGCTTGGGCGAAAGATGGATACACAGCACCTCCCAATCTGGAACTCAGGGTAACCCCAGACCGAAACAATACACCATGGTGTGGTACTCGCTCCCCCCTTATTCCTCTGCCGTAGTCAGCTATTCCCAGCAGGGAGAAGAATTACAGAGACAGGTTGCACATTTCCCTGCAGCATAAATGCCTCTCATCACTCCCAACACCAATCAACACTTTAATGACTGGAATTGGAGAGCCGACCTAGAAAACAATTTGCCTCCCCATGTAAGAAGAGGTGCGTGCTGTCGTCCACTCAAGCAAAGAAAGAGAGGAGAAAGGGAAGAGAGAGAGATGCTGAAATGCAAACTTTTTTTCTGATAAAGCAGCCTGCAGTTCTGAAAGCTTGCTACGCTGTGTTTTCTCACAGATTATTCTAGTCATACAATGCTGTATGATGGGTTTAGTGTATTTTTAACTCTGATTTACTGTAGTTTTCTTTGATTTAGCATTAGTAGTTCTATATTACTTTGGACATGGTATACCATTTGACTAAGAACAGTGAACAAAATAAAACCTACACAGACTGGAAATGTTTTACGCAGATATATCATGGCATCAGCAATGCATTTTCACTTCAAGTTACCTGTTAGTGGAATGATGTTAAGTTGTGCAATACAACACTTTTTAATGTGGCATGACTCCCATGAAGCATTAGGGGAACTCTTATGCTAAAACAATGCACTAACTCAATTACAAACACAGTGTTGCTCTACAGCAAATATCAAATTTGTGATGCGCTTTCCCAAATGGCCTCCATCAGAATGTCAGCATCTCTATTGTTTTAGGATTACAGCCTTCCCTTTCACTCTCCATCATATCCAATCCCATTGGGTACCATGTGGAAGACTTTCTGCAAAAAAAACAAAAAAAAAACACAACTTTTTCCCACGAGGCCTTAAATCTATTTGAGTAAGTAATTTCTAACTCAGTGAGTAAGCCTTGATGTCCAACACCATTTGACTCCACTAGGTCTAGTGTGTCCAATTTGAGTACTATACAAAATGTAATTAAATTGATAGAATATTCTAAGGGTTTGACTTTGGGATTCTTAGTATTGCGGAAGTGTGATGGTAGTTTAATTAAAAAATGTAATCCATTGACAATCAGAACATGTTTCTTGATTTTATATTAAGAAGTATAATGTAGTTTGTACTCAAGCAACATCACACCTGTGCTTTGTTTTGTGGAAATTGACCACAAGGGACATTTTCTGTAACTGGAATTCAGAATTCTGTGACACAGTAATCTACAAGACTGTGTCATGCCCTGGTATTGACCCAGTCTGAGCTCAGACAGGACAATCTCTTTAAAATAAACTTTTATTTCCAGTCTGGAAAACAATATTTAATAAGATTCATGTGTGCTCGTAAATGGAAAATAACAATCACACACACACAAAAACAACAATAACAATATTGTTTGTTTTTCTTTCTTTGTCTTTGGCCAAAGTTCCCATGCAGTACATTATATTAAATTCAATTTCTCAACTGTAATTATATCAAATAGTCAATTTCATTATTTAAATTATTTATTTATTTAGTTTTTTTTCTTTTTTCCTTTTTTTATTTTAAAATCCTTATATTGAAGGATGTGTTTGCATACAATTGCTCATAAACACATATCAGATTCATTGGTAGGCCTGTATGTGCATTCTCAGACCTCATCCTGTCCAGTAAGTAACTTCAAGTTGTTTCTCTGGCATATTGAGTGGGCATTGGATATATCACCCTTTTTATAATCATAGAAAAGTAATATTTAGCGTCTGCCGCTTGAGTCCTTTCGCCATTCAGAGATTAACTGGAAAGAGGGCCTCCTTTGGGCAGGAAAGCACAACATGTCACATTAGCTTGGGTGCTGTGCCACCAAAATGAAGATATTAGGTACTGCACCTTTAAAAAAACAAACACACACACACACACACACACACACACACACACACACAAAATAGTGCTGCAACAAAAACCCTGCCATTTTCAGCCATGGTTTGATTAATGATTTTTTCTGCCTAATAAAAGGTTCACAAACCATCTGTTTTTCTCCCTAATGCCTTGCCCAAAGGTTTCTCGTTCCTATTTCAGGCTTGGGGCCAACTGACATTCCTCTTTCGCTCTCACTCTTTTCTCTATCTCCCTCTCTCCCTCTCTCTCTCTCCCCCCCATCCCTTTTGCTCCCTCTCTTCCTTTCTCTCTCTCGCACTTTTCCTACCCCTTGTAAACAAACCCCCTCTCTTTTTAATCTTCCAGTGCCATTTCCTACTCATCGTTATGCATATTCATTGCTAGTAAACATTTTCATCGACTACATTTAATCTCTTCCACTAGCAATTACCACTGAATGTTGTTCTGTAATGCAGAAGGGCCAGCACTTCCCTCCAATAACAGCTGGGTCGCAGATGGGGCCTGAAGCCATTGCAGAAAATAAAAATTTACAAGATGCCAGTGGAATTTATTTTAGTGAGGAAGGCTTTTTTTTGTTTTTTTTTTGTTTTGTTGTGTGTGTTTTTCCCCCTCTTTTTTATGGAGTCACAGTGGAACCTTTTTCTCTGTTATCTGGCTTCAATGAAAATTGCAGACACAGGGCAGGCATTGACATTTAATCAAAGAGGTCAGCTAGGCTGCGCGGCAATGAAAAGAGAAACGGAAAAAAAAAGCAGGTGGATCTTATTAGGAGTGTGCCAGTGTCAATTTGCTAGGAAGAGGGTCTGGCTCAGGAGACCCTTGGTACCTGATGTTGCATATGAATAAGAACTCACTCCAGAAACCTGGGGGGGGGGGGGCATTGGAAATAACACCCTTACTGTTAGTTACACAGAGAGCTCTCTTCCCTACTCAATGAAACGGTCAGTGACTTTCTCCATTTTACAGCTGTGTTTAGTCTCCGAGATTTACACCGTATCAGCTAAATTTAATAAGCACAATGGTGTTGACATGAAGATTGTTGGCCAGCATCATAAACCGAAACATGAGGGGTGTAGGGAAATGGACAAAAAGAACGTTCCCCAGGGGGCACTGTTAATCCTTTCTATTCTCTGAAAATGATCTCCCCCACGTCATCCATGGCGCTGAAATAGAAAACACACTACCTAGCTGTGAAACCCTGAGCCATGGAAGCCTGTTACCCATGGTTTCTATCATTATGCATTCTACAGCAGGTTTCCCCATAATTACGAGCTCCTAAAACTGTGTTAACAATGCTTGTATTGTACTAGTAAGATCATTATTGTGCTCATGACCTTTCCATCATGGAGTCTTCAAGCCACTATAAAATCCACATTCGAACAACTTAAACACATGTAAATAGAAATATAACTGTATTGCACTACACTTGGTTGCCAACTAATATAATCTACTCTAGAAACATCCACATTTAAAAGCTGCTGGCAAATGGAAGAAGGCACATCCAATGTCTTCTAAATATGAAGAATATTTTAATGGCCCAATGAAACAAGTTAGCATCAAGTCAAATGTGTTTATTAAAAAACGACCAACCTACATTACTTTAACATAATTATCCATGAGGTTCCCCTTATCAAAACAAAGCTTTTTGAAAAGACTACACACAAAAAATACTACAGCTTTAGTGAAACACTGGTACAAATTCAAATAATAAAGACTACTGTATTTACATTCAAGATTTGTTGAAATACTTTTTTGAGTGTAAATAATAGATTTCAAAAAATAATATAAATCTGTTTTTTTAAAGTGGAATAGCTGTGGTTTCCACCTGTTTCAGCTTGCTCTCTCACTTACTCTGGGAGAGACATTAATTCCTACTTTCTGTTCCTTGACCTGTTCCTTTGTAAAGTGTTTACAGAACCACAGTGTTGTTTGTGGATGAAAAGGCTCATCGTTTGCATTTGACTGAAACCACATGACAGTGATAGGCTTGATCAATCAATTGTATGGAATCGTTAATGAGGTGTAATAATTGCTCTAAGAGCCATCAGCAAGCACAGGCATTCTGAATGACTCGAAGAATCTTCCAGAAAATTCCAGCTGGCTCATTTTCACTTGCATTTCAATATTATTTTCCCTTTTCCCCATTTACTTATAAATGTGTTTATGTATTTAAAGCAGTGATTTTAACATGTGAGAAATCTGAAACCATGAACCATCTGTAAGAAAAACAACTCTTTTGGGGGTGTTGAGATACTTCACACTAAACTCACACAAAGGAAGCTAATGCAATTCTCAATGAAATGAATGCACACCTTTGCAAATAATTAGATAATGTAATATCTGGGTCAAACAATTGTTCCAATTCACACAAAATATCAGCAAAGGGAATTGAGAAATTGAAAATCGACAGCATTTTTATGATTATTAAACTTTACACTAGCAACATACAACTTTTATTTTGCTTGTTTTTTAAAGGTGAGACTAGTTTAGTCATGATGGTGTATGACGAAAACTAGAAAAACAAACACACCTAACATGTTTGGGAGATGGATAAAAAATGAAATGGTTCAGCATCTGTTTATTTCATCAATACGGAGGAAAGCTTTTTATATTTTAATCTGGGAATGGTGTTTTTCATCACTCTTGCTCAAATAGAATTTATGCAATCAAGTGACTAATCACCAAGTACAATAAATATAATGAAGTAAAGCTGTGAACTGAAGTCAATAAAAGTCAGAAAAAAATAAAAACATGGGTGCTTCATCATGGGTGTGATAATGTGTGGCTGATTAACTTTGCTGTAGCTATGAAAACTGAACTATTTGTTTAAACATACACAGCATAAATTTAATGTATTAAAAAAAAAAACTATACAATATGCACACAACAGACCACACAAAAACATAAACCTTTTAATCTTCCCTATTATATATCCTCTTAATTTTAGTCAGTTAGGATTAAGATCTATATTTTGTTTAGTCTTTTAAATAATTGTTTATAACACCCTTCTGTGCTTTTTCACTTTTAAAATATATTCACACTTGTCACATCTTAAAAACAAGTATCAATGTGTTGCTTAATATATTTTAAACACTAGTAATCAATATATTTTAGTGTATAGATTCATCACAATCAATTATTTCATTTAACTGGGATATACACTCACCTAAAGGATTATTAGGAACACCTGTTCAATTTCTCATTAATGCAATTATCTAACCAACCAATCACATGGCAGTTGCTTCAATGCATTTAGGGGTGTGGTCCTGGTCAAGACAATCTCCTGAACTCCAAACTGAATGTCTGAATGGGAAAGAAAGGTGATTTAAGCAATTTTGAGCGTGGCATGGTTGTTGGTGCCAGACGGGCCGGTCTGAGTATTTCACAATCTGCTCAGTTACTGGGATTTTCACGCACAACCATTTCTAGGGTTTACAAAGAATGGTGTGAAAAGGGAAAAACATCCCGTATGCGGCAGTCCTGTGGGCGAAAATGCCTTGTTGATGCTAGAGGTCAGAGGAGAATGGGCCGACTGATTCAAGCTGATAGAAGAGCAACTTTGACTGAAATAACCACTCGTTACAACCGAGGTATGCAGCAAAGCATTTGTGAAGCCACAACACGTACAACCTTGAGGCGGATGGGCTACAACAGCAGAAGACCCCACCGGGTACCACTCATCTCCACTACAAATAGGAAAAAGAGGCTACAATTTGCACAAGCTCACCAAAATTGGATAGTTGAAGACTGGAAAAATGTTGCCTGGTCTGATGAGTCTCGATTTCTGTTGAGACATTCAGATGGTAGAGTCAGAATTTGGCGTAAACAGAATGAGAACATGGATCCATCATGCCTTGTTACCACTGTGCAGGCTGCTGGTGGTGGTGTAATGGTGTGGGGGATGTTTTCTTGGCACACTTTAGGCCCCTTAGTGCCAATTGGGCATCGTTTAAATGCCACGGCCTACCTGAGCATTGTTTCTGACCATGTCCATCCCTTTATGACCACCATGTACCCATCCTCTGATGGCTACTTCCAGCAGGATAATGCACCATGTCACAAAGGTCGAATCATTTCAAATTGGTTTCTTGAACATGACAATGAGTTCACTGTACTAAACTGGCCCCCACAGTCACCAGATCTCAACCCAATAGAGCATCTTTGGGATGTGGTGGAACGGGAGCTTCGTGCCCTGGATGTGCATCCCACAAATCTCCATCAACTGCAAGATGCTATCCTATCAATATGGGCCAACATTTCTAAAGAATGCTTTCAGCACCTTGTTGAATCAATGCCACGTAGAATTAAGGCAGTTCTGAAGGCGAAAGGGGGTCAAACACAGTATTAGTATGGTGTTCCTAATAATCCTTTAGGTGAGTGTATACCAAAAAGTAGTGGCTTGATAGACTTTATCAAGAAATTCAAGTAACACTTTTAAATAATGGGTACCAGGTCTTAATGAATGAATGTCTGAATCCCACTGGAATAACATTTTAATGCCTCATGCACTTCCACTGAGTTCTGATGTTGACCACATGTTTAAGCCCTAACCCCCAACCCAGTCTGTAACACTATCCCTAACCTTGTTATACACATGATTGAGTGCATAAGGTATTCATGTGTTATTCCTGTGGTATTCATACATCACTTCAGAACGAATTGGTGCCAATTATTCTAAAGCTCAAATTCAAATAATAAACTCATGTGCTTAATAATTTAATAAACTTATTGTCATGTTTTCGTAATATGTAAATTATTTACCTTGTTTTGGCTAATTTAATTCACCATTCAACATATCCATTTGGGGAAATGCAGAAAATACTGTTGTTCCTTTTTTGCTTTTACCATTTCAAAATGAAGTTAAATTTGGTTTAATAGCTTTCATATTTAAAAATGTAATCATTTTTCATGGATTCTGTTAATATTTCTCAAGCAATCTCAGATTTTCGAAGTAGTGTGTTCATAAGACAACCAGAATAGTTCAGTTAAAAAAACACACCTTACATTTATATAATGATATGTGTAGTGTAGTTGTAAAACAACCTGTGCTGTTGTTTAAGAAACAACTGTGTGGGGGAAAATGATAACTTGTACCTCATGGCAAAGTTTCAGATTCAGAAAAATTGTTGTAAACTCTGAGGGGAAATGAATGGGAGGTTTGGATTCCTATATTTATCAAGTCAGTGAAGAGTCCAAGACATGGAGCGCAGCCACTGACTCAGCAAAACAAAGGTGAGCAGCAATACCCATAACTGCAGATAATTTCAATGCAGCCTTGTGATTAATGGCAGCACAAACAAAGATGGCCTACATACCTGACATGCTTTTGTTTGCCACTTGCGCTATAGAAAAAAAAAGAAGGCACACCCCTGTCTTTGACTCCAAATGTATTCACAAATGCATTTATCACATTAACAATGACCTTGGATTGAGGCTAGGCTCCCTCCCTTCATTATGATCACATTCCAGCGTACGGTCCCTGGGGCAGAAAGAAGAGTGGATCCGGTATTTAATATTGTAAGGAATATGGGAGCACTGGCAGATGGAAAGCAAGAGAGGGAGCGCAGTCATGAAGGGAAAATGCCAGGAAGCATTAAGGTCTGTCCCCATGATGACAAGCACAATTTCAAATCAGAAGGCACTTCAACTGTTGCCTGGTGAACATGACTTGAAACTTTGTGCAACAAAGACACACAGAGGAGCTCTGGAAGAAGGTTTGGAGGAGACAGATGAAATGAGAGACAAGTCAGGGATAGTGTGTGGCAGAGTGCAGGCCCCGTACTTATAAAGGCGTTTGTTGTGCGAACAGTGTCCAGGACTTTTCTGGTTTGCCTGCCTGGGGCATTTGTTTGACTGACTGGCCAACATGGGAATGTGGAGAATTCCATTTCCATGAGTGATTGGTCAGTTAGTCATTTAGCCACCTGGTGCAGGCACTTTTCAGCGAAGATCTGTTTAGGAATGTATTACATGCTGTATCTTTTAGTTGTTTGGTGACGTCTTTGACCAGCATCGATCTTTCTTGGTTTATACTACTTGCTATAAACTGTGAATCTTTATTTTGGCCCTCAGCTCCTAGATTATCACCATTATTTTGAAAATGATTTTTTGCCAGTTTGTTTTTACAATATAAATAAACTACAATGTTCACAAACACCTCATTTTCGATCAATCAGCACGATCCTGGGGCCACCCTCTCACAAGGCAAAGTAATTAGCCTCCCAAAAGGACAAGAAGTTCCAAGAATGTTCTTGTTTTTGTTAACATTATTATAAGAAACAACTGGATTCAAGCATCAGCAATCCTTAGCTAACAGCCTGAGCCAGGGAATGTACCAAGTCTGTCTGGTCTCAAGGCACACACACTTTCATTACTGGAAGAAGAGCCAGAGATTGCTGAGCCAAAAAAGAAACATACCAGTGCATTTAACTCGGTTCTTAATAACAATTTGCTCAACATAAACCTAATTTTATGCTCAAGAATTTTATTTTAATGATAAGTATTTTTTAGTTTTTTGGCTAAAAACTCTTACAAATCAGACTTGCATAAAAGCAGCCTAAAGTACTTGTAGTCAAAAAGAAAAAAGTATTGGATTACCTTGGTAGGCTTTTTCACTTGGTCGAAATTAAACTCCTCATTTGAGACTTTCAAGTCTGGTCATAAGTGAACAATTACAGGTCAGAATGAGTACAGTGCCAATTGAAACATATTGTCAAAGTAGCTTTGGTTGACTCTAACCATATTTTAAAATACCTCAGAACTGCATTTACTGTGAAAATTTTCGGAACATAACTGAATACATTTATAGCATAGTTTAAAGATGAGTTTGAGTTTTGGGGTTCAGGTACCACGATTAGGTTTGCTTTGCTTACTTTGGTATGGGAAAGCTGCAAGAACTGGGTAGGCCCATCAGAAGTGTTTTAAATGTTACAGACATACATTGATGATTATTTGTGGGGTGTTCACTTTTGTAATTAAAATCAGGGGCAGAGGCAGTAGCAGTGCAATGCTAGACTGAGGCTCTCGCATGGCAGCGCTCTCCCTGAAGGATCTCAATTCAGCTATTAAAGGAGAAAGAGGCGGAAGTAAAACTTGCGGGCTTTGACTCTGCTGGGGGAAATGCTCAATGCATTGTGACAGTCATCTCTTATGATTAAAGCTTAATGGTACCCATCTGTGTGGCACACATCAGGAGCTGTGGATTTTTTTATTTGATTTTGTTTGGCAAAAAACAGTCAAACCTCTCCCTTGCCACAAAGACATCCTCTCTGGCCTCAGGCAGAGTTCAAAAGGCGGCTGACCAAAATTAAAAAAATTCTGTGGTCTGCGCAGGTGCTGTCCAATGTGTCTGCTTTGGACCGGAATCCAGGGAGGGCATTGACGGGAATCTAAAATAAGCACTTGCTCTGATTCCAGTTAACCACCTGTGAAGAACTGTTTGCCTGTACCGTAAATAATCACTATGTGGAGTAACAACACAAACCCAGGAGTCAAACAGTATACAAATGTGCTTTGGTCTTTATGTGGCCAGCTGTAAAACAGAAAGAGGGAAGGGAAGGGAAGGGGGGGTTGTACTTTGCAGAGATGCTGCATTGGGACAGAGTGCATACATAACACACGGCCTCATTTAAATAACGTGGTGTGCCTGTGTCTATAGAAGGAATTTTATTAAAAGGGAATCTAAAATGCACTAGACTGTGAGGAAGAGCTAACAGTGTTTAAAGTTATATATTAAAAAAAAACACAAAAAAACCTCAGCGCTGGGAATTGAAGCAATGGTTTGAAGATGCGAAGGCCACAGGAGACTCGAGCTGTGTTTCTCAACAGCTTGTCTCTGGACCAGTGGCGGTTCTTAATAAGCTTCTAATCAGTCCCTGGGATATAATATTAATATGGAGAAACACAAATACCAGATCTGACTAACATTGCAGGGACCCTTGCATCTTCTGAAGGCTCTCTTATGTTTTTTGTATGGTAGGAATAACATTAATTCATTTTAGCACAGTTTTCTCCAGGTGGAAATGTCATGTATTCATAGAAAACTGAGTAATTTATCAACCAGACATTTAATTTTACAGAAATTAAACAGATACAAATGATAAATCTACAGATATTTTTACTCGGTCAGGAATTTAAAGGCTAATTGTTTTACCTTTTTTATAAACCACTTTCTTGTAACTTATTTTGACCTATCATGGCTTAATTTAGGATTTAGAGGGTCAGCTTATGTTCATTTTGAGACATTAAAAACACTTGCATGTAACCTAAATATTTGGGGTGCTTCAGTATTTTTGGAAATCCACTGTATTTGGTCCAATGTCTCCTTGTTGGCAGATTCACATCAACATTTTTTTCTTGGAGTTCCAATGTTTGTTTTATTTTTCACTAAGAAAAGTATTCAACTTTAATTAAAAATCTTCATTTTATATTTAATATTCTGATCCATTTTAATATCAGAGTTTACACATTTCCACGTTTAGTCTGTGCCAATTTAATAAAAAAAATAGCTGAAATCAATTTTGCATTTTAATTTGTTTACTTAATTATTTGAGAGAGAAAAATAAAATAATAAGATGTTTAATTCATTAAAAACATACTCACTTCAAAAGTTGTGCTGAGATACAAATTGAAGATTTATCCCCAAACAATGAGCATGCATTGCAAAATGAAGCTGGTTGACTTAATTGAGATGTGAACCCAAATTCAGGCTTTTCTTTGGGACAAAGGTCACTACAAATAGCAAACTGCAGCCTTCGATTAGACATAATAAAAGAGCAAAAAAGCACAAAGCACCAAATGGAGACGACACAAACATCACTATATGATAACTTGGCCTTGTGAGTCATGTAGGGCTTGATTTTCTTCTCTGTGTTTTACAGTTTGGCCCTTTTGTTGCTTAACAGCTGCAGATCCGATTACTCATATACCGGATATTTTTCCCAGACATTCCAGATCTGAATTCACAACAGTGTTTCTTCACTCTTCCTAAGAGCTCCCTGAACTAAGCCCTGGTTCATCAGAGTATCAGCAGCAGTTTATAGGATTGCAGATAATATAACACCACCCATTAGTCAGACTGGAGTCCAAAATAAGAGGACAGAAAGGGCATCAGAAATATCAGAAAAATCTTTGTCTTTCGAAGGATTTATGTGACTAAGTTAAGCAGCTCTTCTGTTAATGCCCATGCCATCCAGCACTTTGTGTTTGTTAGAACAAATATGTTCATGCAAACATCAGTTTTAATGTTTATATACTTTTCTTTTTCCCCATGGCGCCAATACTACAAACCCTTCTGGAAAGAGGCTTCCAGTTAATTTTGATCCCATAAGTCATTTGCTTTAAATCAATTTAAAGATGGCAAACATGGATTACAAGAGTCATGTTGAGTGTCCACTGGTTTTGATATACTTGTATATCTGCAGTGCACAGTGATCCATGATCCCATCAGCAGGAGAACTTTACAATGATCCATGGATCACAGGAATTTGTTCTTGAGCACAGCTTTTATGCCATCACACTACATATAATCCCATTCATCCAACTGTCAAGTTACAGGTGGGGTAAATAATTTGGGGATCACCATTTTTGCCTTATGCAAAAGCAGCCATGTGCTTTGTGTGGGTGAGACTAGAGACCCTGTTCTGCAAGACTATAACCCATTCTTGGGTCAGATTCTGTACAGGGGAGTCCCAGGAAGTGGTGTCACTAGGATTCTAGTAATCTTGATTGTTTATTGTTTACCATTATAGCTGCATTACTGAGCATAAGCTATGACCATCCAATGTCCACAACTGAACCCCATACCAAAGTGTCAGGGCATTAGAACTCATCTCTTATCAAGTCTTATTAGCTCTTTTAGATGCAGATCTTTAGTCACCTCTGCTTACTGGGCAATTAACCTTCGATGATTGACAGTCTGATAGGTTGTAGATCGGCCTATGCAATATAACTGAAATAAATTGAACTGAAATAGAAGGTTGCCTGCATTGGCATTCCCTACATTTATATCTATATATACTACTGAATTACAAATTATAACCATACTGTTTTTGTCCTGTGCTGTCACCTTATATTACTGTGGAACTTGTAAAATAAGGAGATTTTAGGGTGATTCACAACACTTCATATGTTATGAGAATGTTTGTCGAGACTGGCGGATTTAGATTTTTGGTCTGTGTTTTTATTCTGGACAAAACGATGCTGTTACGTAAATGACAGTATATGGTTGCAAAATGAACATTAAACAAAAAAGGTCTATTCTACAAAAGATGGATTGGAGATTAAACCTAAAAGCATCCTCAATCCTCAATCCTCAATGCATGCTCAACACCCTCTTAATGGTCCCACAGATCACATTTTGCCACCACTGCCTAAGCAGGTCAAACCTCAGTAAGACATTTTGCATAGATTCAGCACTTACTTATACAAGGACTTGTGTCAGGCAACAAAGCTTTAAATGGTGCAACAAACCACCCTCACTATTAATCAGTGGAACTGCTGACAATTTAAAATTGCATAAAGTCTTGCATGTTTGCTTTGATCCCAAGCAGTCACTATTAGTGGTTTTCATATGGACTTTGTAACAGTTCCTAAAAAGCGTTCATAGTTTAGTACCAGATGTCACAGATTATTATTTTTTTTTTTGCTGTTGTTTGTGTGTTTTTTTGAAGGAGAAAGGGAGGTGGGGTTGTTTTTTCCAGTGAGTAAAATTAAGTCAATATATTATGTGTTGATGGTAATTTATAAAACAGAAATGTTTATATATATATATATATATATATATATATATATATATATATATATATGTTATATATATACCTCTGCAAATTGATTCTTTGTAGATATAAACTAGCTTTTTGGGTTTCATCGTGATAGTAAAATCAGTTATGGAACATTTCCATTGCTATAACAAAACACATGAACCAAGCCAAAATAACAGAGGATTCTGATTTTTTTTTTCTGAAACTGAGCAGGAAACAGGGAATTGTGCTGCTGACATTGAAAAGATTAATCTCACGAATGACTTTGCTCTAACACAGTTTATAAAGGTTCCCATAAGGGGTAACACACATATAGATTTATTTTCTTCCCAAACACTAAGGTAGATTTAAATCAATAGAAATAGAAGAACCATGAGGGACCAGTGATAATAACATCTGAACTCTCTTTTGGAAGCAAGGAATAGGTCTGCAACTTCAGAAACGCTGACTTTGATGGAATGAGAGAGTGAGGGAGCAGTGAACTTGGATAGGATGCTAGAAAACGAATCAGTAAATAGTGGGTGGTTAAAGTTCAAGGATACAATACCAGCAACAGAGGTAAAATCCATCCCAAAGGTAAGTGAATCTAGGTCCAAAAAATGGAGATAGGGGAGGTCCAATGGTTTAATAGATCAGTTAAGGCTGAAGTTAGAGAAAACCTGGTGCTGTATCACATGCAACACTCAAAGTCAGAAGAAAAAACAAAAATAGGATCTGGAAGCAGAAGTCAATGGAACAGGTTAATGAAATAGAGACAAAAAAATGTGTGGTGCAAAACTGCAATGATTTTTCCAATACCACGGAGAGGAAAGAACATTAAAGTAATAGCAATATAATAGTGAGTACTAATTGGTGTAGAAAATCAAGTGCTTAATATAATTCATGAATACTTTATGAAGGGGTTTATGAAAGAAGATACTAATAACATGCTTCAAGCTACAGATGGCTAGAGTACCACTCTTGGAGACCTCAGCATAAGTGAAACTGGAAACTGAGGTATCACAAGGAACTAGGATTGTTCATAAAACCAATAAGTTACATGGTTCTCATTGTGTGTATCTTTTTGTACTTAAGAAAATGCAGGGTGCAGACAAACCACTCAGAAAGATGTTCAGAGATTCGCTCACAGTGGGGATTCTGCCAGAGGAATAGAATCATGCAAACATAATTCTGTTACATGAGAAGGGGGGTTAAATGTAGTCACACAATTTTGACAAATTAGACTTGAACACTTGTTATACAAATATGGATTGTTATTCTAGAAGATTTCTTATAGGAGGTAGCATGGGTTCCACTAAAGAAGGGAGACCTTATCTATCCAAAGACCCCTTTGAATATACAAATTAAACCTTAATAATAACAGAGTCAATGACATAATCAACTTAGTTTCCTAGAACTGGCATCCTATGGCAAAATAGTAGAATTGTCCAGTTTTCCCATGGCGCTTCCAAGCATAACCATTATACTTCTGTATCTGCACTGGGCCCTATATGACGCACAAGACACATCTACCTTTTTTGTGATCTAATTGTTTGTGATCTTACCAGGGCTGCTGTAAAAAAAGAAGAAAAATAATCGGATTGAAATCATGAACCACTAAATGGTATACAGCAAGCAGTTGTCAAACTATTCTGTCACTACCTCCATTCCACATGGTGAAAAACAGCCCTTGTAAATCATCCGTCAGGCACACAGTTTTTCACGGGGGGTGGGGGGGAATGCTAAGATGAAATTTCAAATCTTCTGTCAGGTCTCACCCATGCGTTTGACTACTATAAAACACTGAAGAAGGTGGGAGCAGGGATGTGTGGTGTTGCAGGCTGTCAGGGTGAAAATCGAAGACAATTCAGCAGGCTTTGCGTCTTCACACTTCACTCTGTCTTCATCATCTTATTAACTGAACATTATGAAGGAAATCACTTCAATTAACAGTTTAATGTTTCACAAAGCCTTGCTACATTATATTCAACCCTGCTGATGAGTGTTCCTTTGTGTTTATAGGTACTGTATTTACAGGCAAAATAACAACGCTCCAGAGATCGCTTTCTTCTTCTCACACCAATACTGCCATGCCTGAGGCTTATCGTGCAGATAAAGAGAGCATTTTGTTCATTTTTATTTTCACGTCTTACTAAATTGTGGAATGAAGTGTCATATTTCTTTGCAAGTTCAGAAAGTTATTTTTGTAACAACATTTATAACAGTAATGAGCAGTTTTCTGTAGGTTGTAAAATTCTGTCTATCACTGAAATGTAGGGATTTATTATGTTTAATTAAGCTGTTGTAGGAATTTTCTATAACAATGTAATTGGTAACATATAATGTTATGAATAACATGTTTATATATATTTTATAAAGTTATTATATTTTATAGTATTTCAAAATGTTTTTGTATGTATCTATCTATATATTTATTTCCTTGGATCTGTTTTAATTATATAAGTATACAGTATATACACACATACAAAGTCTCATTGTAGACCCCACTTTACCATAGTGACATAATGCACATTCATCTAGTGTCTAACTGTAGACATATATTCATCCATACAACTCTGGACCATTTTACGATGTATGTTTCAGTTCATAACTTGTGTTTAACAAGAAATTTTAAATAACTACATGTATTAAACTAACCCCACCTCCATAAATTAAGAAAATATGTCAGTCTTCCCATTCAATTATTGATTTAAAACCCAGCACAAAATAAATAAATGACAGTCTAATTCATTAGCCAATTCATGTACAGAAGGAAAAAATACAATCGTTCTTATAATGTTTTTAATCAGAGATAATTATTACATTATGTGTTACTATGCAATACAAATTATTTTGTATAATAATTTGCTCTGATTATACAATGCTCTGATGTGCTTTAATTTTTTTTTTTTAAAGGCCTGGGATCAGGCATATTATAAAATTATACACACACACACACACACACACACACACACAGCCTTTATATATATATTGTTGCACACGATGGGAGTTACTTTAGGACCACATGGTTTCCCCATTTTCCATTTTTCATGCTGCATGATGAGTGAAAACACCACGTCATGCACCTGTTGGGCTACATGCAATATGCATTTGGTTTTACACTGTGGTGGGATCAAACAAACATTTTAGATTTAGCATGATACATTGAGACGTTCCCCTTAACTTATCCTCAGGTTTATTACCATTATTATTATTATTATTATTATTATTATTATTATTACTGTCTTCAAAAAGTTCAGCTGTCTGTTTGGGTCAGGATTTGCACATTGGTATTGCTATGGCAATAACTGAAGAATATGAAGTAACCTGTACTACTGTGATTGCTTATAAACCTTTACCCAAGATCTGGTATAAAAAGCAATGGGTCGGTGACAAAATATGCAAGTACCATATACAAAAAAAAACATTATGTAACTATGTAATTCCATTGTACAAATGTCTTACAGATGGATTTGGTTCTAAGTGGAATTCACTTTCCTTATTCCTTGTTTTATAATACTATTTGTTAAAATTTCTTTGTAAACCCTTTGTTATGTCTCTTGCTCTCTGTTTGCAATTCATCAAAAGTCCCAAAGCAACATACACGTTCCTAGCATCCTCTTGGGCCTTGCTGGTTTCTGTTCAGTACATGAATGAACGCAGACTATATTCAGACATTAGCAAGAGAAGGCTGAACCACAAACCTTTGCACTACACCATTTTAACAGGCAATGATACCACATAACCTGAAAACTGGAAGATACAAGGTGGAGCTGGGTGGTTTACTTTGTTTGTTTAGTAATTGCAATATATATATATATATATATATATATATATATATATATATCATTACAATTTTTTTAACAGGAAAATAAATAATTGTATCAATACAACACAAGTGATATGTTTGATCAAATATGTTGAGGTACAGTAGGCATCTATAAAACTATCCACAGTATTAAATACTCACTATGTAAATATTATTTGGTGCAAAAGTGTTATAATAACAATTATAGTTTAATCATATCAAGACTACAAAAAACTTGTGAGTTTATTTTTCTCCTCTGAGGGTGACACAAGATGCATAAAGAGGGGATTGTCCTTCGTTAGTGCTGATCCAACCATTTCTCTTTAGTTTATTTCACTTTAAATGTATTCAAATAAAAAGAATGAGTTGTTTGAATAATTAGGTGGTGTATTCAGAGATCTTCCACGCATAACTATGTCCTGTGATATTTGCCATAGCCGCAACCCTTTATCAGCAAATCAGTTAGCAGGATTTTTAATAACCATTTTGTAATTCTGTTTTTGTAATCAACAACGGTGGAAGAATAATTAGCAAATGACTGCAAGCTGCGTGTGTGGACTAAATATGTTTGTGGAGATACCTCTTATTGCAATGCAAACCTATAAAACCAATTGTGTGTGCTCATCATTTTCCTGGTTGTTAATTCCAGAGCTAAACACCAGAATACAGTCTACAGAAATCCTTCGAATGTTTTCTGCTAAACATCTCTCCTGTTATCAACCACTAGTAATCACTGACTCGACAAGTCAAGGTTAAGTCCTTATTTAATCAAATGGCTGTGAATAATTAAAATAATGTTGTTGTTGTTGTTGTTGTTGTTTCAATAAACTATAGCTGTGTTTCAGATTTTCAGACAAATTTGTGACCAAATAATTTTAGAATGATTTTTCAAGTGAAACGGTCCTGTCCTGTCCTGTCCTGTGTGGTGACACTAGGTTCTGATCTTATGCTCACAGGGAAGTACAATAGAGCTGACTTTATGTATATCCATCACTCCTTCTCTTGCCCTTGTGAGCAGATCTCCCCAGCAGTAGAACTGGCCATAACTCAGTATTCTGGTCAAAGAGTGTGGTAGCACCATCATTA